>NC_045789.1:1500000-1732500 GCF_009873245.2 Balaenoptera musculus | reverse complement strand
GCTTCTCATGTAGGTCCACATTTTATCAAACACTGCAATTTTAGATCTCTGTGGAAGAAGAGAGGTGCCAGGTACAGTTCAGAGGTGACCCTAAATGTTTTTGACAAAACACAGAGGGAGGCAGGACTTTTCCAAACGATCGTAGGTGGTATATAGAACACAGACACGTCTCCATCTTTTAACATTTTGTCCTTAATAACGATTTTATTATTATGGCCAAAACATTTTCCTTTACAAGGACCTCATACGTCATTATGGCACATTTTAGCTGTAAATAAAATACTGCACCCTCAAGAAGCAATCTGAAAAGGTCACACGACAAAAGAAGTTGAAAAATACACTATATTACCTCTAGGAATAATTCAAGTTAAGAGACAAGCAAAAGGATGTCTTCACTGCTGAAATCCTAAATGATCTATTCCTAGTTAATGGCAGAGCAGGAGTCTGTGTTAATGGGTCAGGCATATACACAGTAAGATCCTAATGCAATGCCCATTATCTAGAGAATAAAGAAAATAATGCTGGAAACCTCTATTAGATACTGACTGAAATGTTTCTAGAATAACACTGATTTTTCAAAGAAATATCCTTCGGGCATTAAAATTTTATTTTAATTAAACAGAAAAGTTTTAGTGATTGTTCAAGCACCAAAATACTGTTTATTACAATATCTACTGAAAAAAAACCCCACATTCTTAAAGGTGACATGTATGAAAAAAAAGGAAGGCCTAACTGCAGCAGTATAATTGAGGGAATATTTACCTTAAACATTAATTGACTCAAAAGCAAAGAGAGAAGACCTCAAAAGTATCATTGAATACTTTCTTCAGAGTAAAAAGAAAGCCAAGCAGAGTTGGAAAGTCATAGCATTTGAATGTCTGCTTACTTTTCTATTCACAGTTTTCTCAAGTGACTTCCACCCCTCTTGGGGTAGGTGACTGTGAATAACCCCTTTTATTATCCTAATACAGGAAGTCTGAAATGGAAACTTGAACTTGAAAACTTCCTTTGAAGGTTCATGAGGCTTTGGGACATTTTGTTTGTTTGTTTTTTTACTCTAAGGAATTTAAAAAATATAACCTTTATCATAGAAAAAGCAAGAATAAATCCAATAAGCAGACATAATATAAATCCAAATTTGCTTAAACTGCTGCCCTAGGGAGAAGAGTAGCTTTACATATATGTGAAAGCACTGTATTTTGGTGAAAATTCACGGTCAAGAGTAAATGAAGTATGGAGTAGGCTTACATCGCTGGGGTTTAGAATACACGTAACAGGGAGAGGTGATCAGACATTGGCTGCATTTTTTTTATTGTCCCCAAGTGAATAGGGGCTGCAGTGCTGAGACAGCCCATGGGCCATGTCAGCCCTGTTGTCTGGGCTACGAAAAGACCCAGATGTCCTTCCCCAAAGGTATTTTCACCCCAAATTTATAAAAGTTTCTTACCCATTAATAATATGTCGATCCTTTAATAATGTACCTAAACCACTCTTAAACCTATTCCTATTTCTAAACAAGGCCCCTTCTTGAGATTATAGATTTAAACCTTCTTTACCTAGTCAATCAGGCTTCCTCTCTGCCATGAAAATACATCTATGAGGGTGAAAGCTCCATCAGGACACCAACTAGGGAAATGTTAACCTCGTGACCATAGTGAATGGCACAATATCTTGCACATATAGGTTCATAATTAATGTATGCTAAGTGAATATTCTGGAATTGGTTAGAAAGAATACGACCATTTTTTATTTATCTGCCTCTTTGCCTACTGGAGAAGATATTTATATTGTTTTATTCTCCTATATTCTGCCCTCATGTTCTCTACCAAATTGGAAGATGCTACAATATTTGTCTCTGAGTATATACCATGAAATATTATTAAACTTCAAGATCTTTTTGTAATGTGAAGTCCCATAAAAAAACAAGTGATATTGGAACCAAGCAGAACCCTGTAGCTCATCCCCCCAACCCACCACCAAGTACAAAGGCCCCTGCAAGTCTCTTCCCTCTGGTCGTAGGAAAGCTAAAGTCTCCCAGGCCTCCCTGAGTCACAAAGAGCGGCCTCGAGCAGTTAACGATCAGGACAACAGAGTCACAGACTCAGTGTCTGATGCACCTTCCTGAGTTGTTTTATAGATACTGTAACTGCCACCAGCGGGAAAAAGCAGACTGCAGCCGTGACATGAGCTACTCCAGCTTGAGCAGTACTGAGTCTATGGCCAGCACGATTCCAAGAACCGGCCTCAAGAGAATGGGATTAACACGATTGCTCATAATAATCTATGTCTTTGTGGGCATCAAAATAATTGTAGCTTGCTCTGCCCGCATATGTAAGTGGGCAACTAAAATTGTCAGGAAAGAGATGCTATATACTCATGTCGACATCTTCCACTCTGAGAATACAGCACCCCATGTCAGCATGAAGAAGTTGCAGAAGATGGACCTTCGCCCCTGATCCCATAGAAATGGAATGATGTTTGACAGTGGGGAATTGAAAGCAGCTCTTTGCCCATTTCCTATTTACCCATTTCTGTCCCCCTCTAACCTTAAAAACCTAATTATAGGAACGAGATCACTAAGCAATGTAACTTAACTCCTGACTTATGCTCTCCTGAATGTACACCACGCCTTGCCCAACGTGTTGATTCTTTTCCTAGTTTAAAAGGAGGAAGAATGAAGAATTCAGCAGGTAAAAATGAGTAGCTCTCCACCCCCAACAGCTGCCCTAAGCAATCCTGCAGGCAGATCACGCAGGCAAGATAACGTCGGAAGAACGTCAGCCAGCCTGCATGCCATGAAGGATGAAGCAGAACCCAACCTCCTGCCTCGATAATTCACTGAGATTCTTTCCCCATTTTTCCCTTAAAAACCTATCACGACTGAGCAGAATCTTCGGAGTTGGTCTCAGGACAAGAGAATGAGAATTCTTCATTCTTCTCACCAGGTTGCTGGCTTTTCTGATTAAAGCAGTTTTCTTACTACCGACACTTGCCTCTCTAACTATTGGCTTTTGAGTGGTAAGCAGCTGAACCTGAGTTTGGTAACAATATCAAAATGTTTTGGAACAAAATCATAGGCTGATAGATTTCAAAATGAAGTTACACAATTTTTTAAATAAAATCATCCATTAAATATGTCAATTATTCCAAGTTTGAACTATCAATTTTGGATCATTAAAATATTACATAAAATGTTTCATAAATATGGATACTCTTCAGAGAAAATCCAAAAAATAGCAATGAAGTAAAAGGAAAAATACAAATTAAACTCAAGATAACTTCTCTTTAAAGACTACAGTTTTGAGAGGACATTTAAATGACGTGAGTCATGCCAAAGCTCATATTCACTAAGTGAAGGAAAATGTCCTACTTCATTCATAAATGCTTTCCCATTAGTTTATATATATTTCTCAATGTATGAATAGAATATTCTTTCTAAAGAGTAAAGGCTTTTAACAAGCAATCTAGGAAAAAAATGCACACAGCTTTATATAGTGTTTTGATTAAGTTACTCCATCTCTGTCAGTGGTTTTTGTCTCACTTGGAAGATAAGCAAGTTCTGACACGTTAATCTAGACCTACAAAGTACAAGCTTCTATTAAGTTAAATCAGTCACTGTTAATAATCAGGCTTCACACATATTATAACATGGCATGTTAACTGAGCAGGAGTTTATGATATAATTATGGATTAATAAAATCTGCAAATTATCTGAGATCTGAAAATACACATTGCTGATTTGCATAAAACAGAAAGGAATTTTTTCATAGGTCAGAATTTTTGAAAGTTATACATTTTTTTCACAATGGGTTAATTCATTTGTCTCCCAGGTGTTAGTTTACTGCTCAGTTTCTTAACAAAGTTAGTGAACTGTATTCATAACCATATCTGTTCAACAATATTTGTTTGAACAGATTTGGCCAAAGGTGTACAAGTACAGTAATTCACAAAAAATACAATTCTGTTATGTTGAAAACTATCATCCATTAGGACAAGGCATTTATTGATTTGAACTTTCTAGCTGCCTTCAAAAAAAGAATAGGAAAAATCAGACTACATTTTGTACTGAGAGACAGTTCAAGGGATTTGTGTTTAATTTCTATTGACAATATCAGAAAAGTTATTAGCCTGAACTAAATAACTAAATACATGATGCCTAGAAATCCTGTTCTCCAAAACCACAGCAATCAAAAAAGTAACCTGCAGGAAAGCAATCCAAAGGCAAAGTGAAATTCTCCCCTAGGTTTCCCATCCAAGAGCCTGAATGATAATTTATCATTATTTTATTGCCAAGGCAGTTTAAGTGACAATGTTTAATTTCACCTAATCTGCAAGTTAATGGTCTGAGACACTGGAAAGCACACTACAGTCTTCAGCCTCTTGACCACTTGTTTCTTAGAATATATTTACAAATAGACTAAAATGAAAAAAAAAAAACAGGGATTTTTTTCCTGGGTTAATAATAATCCCATGTACAAAAAATAGAACTTCCTATTAATATTCCGTATTTCAGCAATTCAAATTACAGACATTATTCTACATCAAAAGCATCCAGAAAATTTGGGCAACTGTCTGAAAACTGCAAGTCACATACTGATCGAATGGATTCAATCAGCCTCTTTGTGCGGACTTCAAAAATGAGCGCCAGGCAATGATGATCGCTACCCTCATAAGCAGTGTCTAAATTTGAGCATGTTTTAGCACAGTAGAAGAGGGAACACAAGCAAACCATTCTGACCTTTCAAGTAAACCACATACTTTTCTATCATTTGTAATACTAGTCTGAGTTCTTGTCCTGAGAGAAGACAATGATGTGATGAAGAAGGAAAATGAAGGGCTGGGACACTGGTTTCCAACCTGTTTCCAAAAGGGCAAGTTCCAAGATGGCCCTAGGTAAAAGTTCTAAGTCTTTCTCAGGATCATTACAATTTCCTTTCCTACCTCTCCGCAAATCTAAGTCTCCACCACAGCTAAGCCAAGGAACACTGTACTTTCTAAGTTTACATATTGAATCAAGGAAACTACTCTTTCAGGACGTATGATAAAATGAAGTGAATTTCTTCAGGATGGCATCTGCCATCACATTTTGATGAAGAGATAAGTGGCACTTTGTTAAGAGGAGATAAATCACAGCTTGGTCAAGACAACACTGATTATCTTGTGTTTCTTAAGGAGTCAAGGCTCTTTGAACATGGCTCTTCAATTCCCTTCCCATACTTTGATATGATATTAGTCATAGGGATATCAATTTGACTAATATTTCATAGAAAATAATTTTAATATTTCCTTAGAGAGAAAATATACCCATTGTCTAGTACTGTTGGGGAAAAGTTCTATATAAAGTAAACACACACGATATAATTATATCTAAGAAAACAATGGCTGCTTTTCTTGTGAAAGAAGCCAACAGTCATTGTAATTTAATTTTATTTTTTCCTCATATACAGTAATACAGGCATTAATTTCTCTACCAGCTAAATAAGCCTTTTTCCTGTTGGGAAAAAGTGACTTTTTAAAGGAAATGGTTATTATCCTTATGAGACATATACAGGTTTTCAAGAGTTAAATACTTGTGCTTCCTGGCAGACATTCCTTGCTGCTTAGTCTATTAACTCTTACACAGTTCACTTTCCAAAAAAAAAAACAAAACACAAAGCAAACAAAAAAACAAAAACAAAAAAACCTTATTTACCCACTAATTTCTAATAAAATATCGAATACCTTCTCACAATGTCAGCAGAACATTTTTTGCTAGCATGGGAGTTCTAAATGATTTCCAAATACGAATGATGTCCAAAGGTTCTAAACAGAGATTCCTGAATGGCTGATATGACTTTAGCCCAGGGGTAAGTTTATAAAGTTGTTGGAGCCCCACTCCCCATTATAATAATTTTTAGATCTCACTTTCACTTTGAACATTAATAGAGACACTTTTCATGAAAACCTCTCTTTTCTTTCTAGGAAAATTACAATGTCTGAGATAGTATAACAACTAATAAGAAGGTAATTCTATCTGTGGGTGAAAAACCTTGACCTAGAGCCTCCTGAATGTGAAGATTAGAGAGTCATTAATAACCTGTGAATAAATAACCTATATTTTCTAAGCCATTTGGTTGACATTCTATAAAAACATGTATTTAAGACAAAAGAGAATTGCCCTTCCTTTTAGAATTTCATCATTTTTCCTGATTCGTTAGCCTTCCTGTGGAACTCATAGCAGGGCCCATCGCTTCATTCTAGATGTCAGCAGAAATTCACACTGTCCCCGGAAACAACTACTTTTATCAGGCAAAAAAGAATTCCACAGTAGTGGGATTGCTGGGTCATACGGTAATTCTATTTTTAGTTTTTTAAGGAACCTTCATACTGTTCTCCATGGTCGCTGTATCAATTTACATTCCCACCAACAGTGCAAGAGGGTTCCCTTTTCTCCACACCCTCTCCAGCATTTGTTGTTTGTAGATATTTTGATGATGGCCATTCTGACCGGTGTGAGGTGATACCTCCCTGAGAAAGCTATAATTCAAAAAGATACATGTACCCCAATGTTCACTGTAGCACTATTTACAATAGCCAAGACACGGAAGCAACCTAAAAGTCCATCGACAGAAGGATGGATAAAGAAGACGTAGTACACATATACAAATATTACTCAGCTATATAGAGGAAAGAAATAGGTCATTTGTAGAGATGTGGATGGACCTAGAGTCTATCATACAGAGTGAAGTAAGTCAGAAAGAGAAAAACAAATATTGTGTATTAACGCATATATGTGGAATCTAGAAAAATGGTACAGATGAACCTATTTGCAGGGCAGGAATAGAGATGTAGACGTAGAGAACGGACATGTGGACACAGCGGGGGAAGGGGAGGGTGGGATGAATTGAGAGATTAGGATTGACATAAATACACTACCATGTGTAAAATAGATAGCTAGTGGGAACCTTCTGTATAGCACAGGGAGCTCAGCTTGGTGCTCTGTGATGACCTAGGTGGGTGGGATGGGAGGGGGTGGGAGGGAGGTCCAAGAGGGAGGGGGGATATGTATACATATAGCTGAATCACTTCATTGTATGGCAGAAACTAACACAGTTATAAAGCAAATTATAAAGTAAATCAATTGTATTCCAATAAAAATAATTAAAAGCCAAAAAAAAAAAAAAAGAATTCCACATAGGTTTCACTCTGTTATTCTTTGCTGTTTACAGATATGCCATCCCTACACAAATTTGTCTGTGCTTCTGAGTTATAGTCACTTATTTGCGATCAAAAATTTAAAAATCCACAAGCATACACTGGAATTTTAATTTTCTGTAGTAAGGTTCCCCCCGAGGAGAGTGCATCTGTTGTTCATCTTCTATTCAGATGTAATTTCCAACATAAACAACATATAGTCAAACTGAATCGAGGAAATCTTAATATTTTGAATTGAGTGTCTCTTGTCACTTTCTGTGTTGTGCTTCACTAGAAGTCTTCACAGCCCCGCATCTCTCTGGATGAAGCTAAATTATATAATACTGACTTGGAAAACTTCATCTTTCTATAGTTTTCTTTACTATGTATATTAAATATGAATGGTATTTAAACATCAAAGATGATAAAATTACTTTTGTGAAACTCTTACAAAACAAGTTGTAGGAGGAGAAAAGCGTGTGGCCTTGGTACACAGTCCTGGAGAGAAGTGAAGAGGTCAGTGAAGGAAAGAACCGAATGGTTAGCAAAATAAGAGAAATGTGAGAAAGCATTGGGATTTCATGAACTAAGGGAGGAAAACGTACCAAAAGAATTTGCACAGTGGTATTAAACATGGCATCATTTATACAAAGCATGAAAACACACACAAAACAGTTCAACATGGCAAGAATGGCATTAAGTGACTCTTTTTAGGAAGGTTATTTTCAAAGTTCTAAGGGAGGTCAGATTTGAAAGAATGAAGGAGAGAGTGGCTGGAATGGAAAAAGGGGCCTTAGGAAGCAAATTTATAAATTTATCAGCTAAAGGAAGGAAGAAGAAAAAATGAAGATAAAGGAAAGTACTGTCCCAAGAAGGACTTTACAACATTGCGGAACATCTAAACATAGATTGAAGGCCAGGGAGAAGTAGCCTGTGGAGACAGAAAGACTAAAGACATAATTAGGGTATCAATTTTAGAGCAACATCTTTGATAATTAGAAAGAGAGGCTGTCAAAGGCCATGATGGGGATATTAGCTTTACAGACGAAGGCACAACTATTCCTCTGACTGGTAGGATAAAAATCTGAAGAATAAATTACACTGGCAAATAGAAGATCTAAATCTTCTTTTATGCCTTTGTCCAACACTAGAAGTGGTTTTGTTTTAATGCAATTCCCCCAGTAAAAACCACTCCTTGTAATGAAAATTTTGAAGTAGAACATTACTTATCTCCTCAACATACTTGAATAGTATTTGATTTAGGTTACTTAGAAGAGAGTACAATACTTAAGACATAAATCCATGTTGTCCTCATTTCAGGGGCTTTAATTGCTAACACTAACACAAGACTTTGGAAGGTGGTAGTCCCACAGCATACATACCAAGGAAACATTGTATTTATATTCCAATACGTAAATTCATTTTTTAGGGTATAAGCTGAGAACATGCTGTGAAACATAAATAAAAACAGTATCATAATAAAAAAGTGCTTTGAAACTTGGCTCTTATTTCAAAGTTTTGATACTACTTTTTCACTTCATTTGCCAACAATAGCAACACAAAAATGAAAGAAAAAAAAACAAACCGAGAAAACCTAGAAAGTGTTCAGTATGTTAAGTATAATTGTCATGTATGATAAAAACCCCTAGACCTCTTCTAAGTCTTTTTAAATCAGTTTTGCTAATGAAAGTTTATGTCATAAAACTAAGACTATTTTTTAGGTTTTTCTTTAAATTTAAAAAGAAGTGCGTTATTTTCCCTGATGGAAAAAAAACCCAAAAAACAAAAAACTGCAGCTACAGAAATGGTCCCTGCAAATTAAGGGGGAAGGGGAAATTAACAAGTTGTGTCATACAAATAAATATTTTTAGAGAATTTAATTCTGTCAACTTAACACTTCTTACTCATCCTTTAGCTAAAAAACATGAGTTTTGCTCATATATTGATTTTTTAATACAATAAAAAACCACACCATTTGCTTCATGTAAAAAAAAAATAGGAAACATTTGAACAAAGTCAATATGAATATTTTCTTAGACATTCCTTTGCTCGCTTAGTTTTAGTAAAATTTGATGTTTAACACTATAACTTCTTGGATTTAAAATAAAAGAAAAATTTATATTCAGAAATTGTCAGTTCCTTGAAGTCACGAGTCAAGTCAGTGGGAAATATTTTTAGAATCATTAAAATCAGATGTCTGAAGTAATTATGAACATTTTATATGAAGTCTCACAGTATGTTTTTCTCTGTCTTATTAAAATGCAATAATTACCTATTTATAAATGATTGCAGTTAAAATATTTTACAGAAGTGTGGTTTGATTTGTTTGATTTCATGAGGATTTTTTCTATATGGGTAATATGTCATTTTAAATAAAACTAATTCTCCAATAATATTAACAAGATTCACATTAAACTGTATTTCTAGCGATTTCTCAGTTTCTTAAAAACTGAACAAGTATTTATGAAAGCATATAACTAAAAGCATTTTTAACAGCTTAAAATTTTCAAAGGATTGGCATTGGAATGGACCTTAAAAATCACTTACTGTATTCCAAGCTGTTTATTTTAGAAGCAAAGACTCAGAGAGATTAAATAACTTGTCTAAATTAGCATAGTTTGTCAGCCCCAGAAGAGCCAAGACTACAGTCTGGATACTTAAATCTTCAATACATGTGCATATGCACTAAATCAGAAAAACACTGAAGAGCAGTATTCAGATAAGCAATGTTTTATTATGAAGAAACAAATCACTTGACAATATTATAAAATTTAGAGAAATTCAGTTAAATATTTCTGTATAATTTATTAAAAAGTAAACTGAGGCTTAAATAAATTGGATTTGTGGCAGCATTTTAATCAACGAAAAGCAAAGCTAAGCTATGCCTCAGTGTTCTCGTTGGCATTTTGAAATTACTTTCAAATGTGAAAAATAGAGTCAGGTTAATGCATATATTATTAATAGAATCATATCCTTCTGATTATTTTCTGCTTGGAAAATGATGCCTTTAAATTTTAAAATGTAATTGGTATTTCCATACATTTTCGTTCCCTTACAAATGGTAAATGTCAGTACTAAAGTGTTCTACTAATACATCTTATTTATTACCCATATGTGCACACAGGCGTATAATGTGAATTGATAAAGCAAGAGGAAGAGCAAGTGGTCCCCTATGGTCACGTCTTTTATTTTTAATAGGGTTACTCAATTAACCCATTTAAGGTCTATAGTGAACAGATATCTTGAGTATCATCAACGTTTGACAAAATAGCTCATATTATGCTTGCGGATTAAATGGAGAGTTATGGTTATCAGAATTAGATGGGCTTATAATTAAAATATCAGTCACACCCAAAGAGTATTGGTTATTAATTAACATGCAAATACTGAGCTGAAGGGAAACTTTTGTTACAGCACTGATTCCATACATAGCCCCACTGTGTTCAGCGTTTCAGTCAATTTGGATGACTACATAAATGACAAATGCTTCAAAGTTTCAGATATTTATATAATAGATAACAGAATCAATATTTCAATTTTATGGGCTTGGGCAAATAAGCCAAAATCCAAGGTAAAATTTAACAAGGATGAAGACAATATCCGACGCGTGGTTTCAATCAACTGCATACTCACAGAATGAAAGACATGAGGCTAAACAAAATTCACCTTAAAATCACCCAGGTTTTCAGTAAGCAACACTTTTAGGTCAAGCTATTAGTATGCTACAGTTACCACAAAAGCTAATAGACTTGAGGGTTTTAAATGGAATCAAGTCTAGGTAACAGAGCTGTAACTTCAAATACCCTGAGGGCCAAGAAGGAAATGTGAGTGAAACAGACAGGAAGGGGGTAGTACAGAATGGTGTGTCTGTAGTAGCTGGAGAGTCATTCTCTAGCTAAAGGCATTCTTTGTTTTTTTTCCTCCTTTTAAAAAACGAAAATGTAAACACTATCTTGCCAAAGAACACAAGTGTTCAGGTTGAAATTGGTCTGAAATCTGAATTGTCAGATTCTGGCTAAAATCCTTTCTAGTTAGAAAAAGTCACACACCATGTCTAGACACCACACTTTAAGAATAATACTGGGAATTCCCTGGCTGTCCAGTGGTTAGGACTCCACATTCTCACTGCCGATGGCCCAGGTTCAATCCTTGGTCAGGGAACCAAGATCCCACAAGCCACATAGTGGGAACGAAAAAAAAAAAAAGAATAATACTGAGAAACCTACATTTAAAAGGTAAAGATATAGAATGAAGGGTTTGAAAACATAATTCAGAATTCTTAGCCTGGGTGATGGGAAAATTTAAGGAAGAGATGATAGATATTTTCATGTATTTGATTCATCTGTATTATGAAAATGAAAGCAATTACTAAAGTCAGAATTAGGACCAGTATATGCAAATACTTAGGAGGCAAGTTTTAGTTCCAAAGGTCTTGCTAAAAATTGTAACAATGAAAACTGCAACAAATGGAATTGGATGTTAAGAAAAGTCGTAAGTCAACTTTCACCAGGCACACTCAAGAATGGCTTGAACGGTTAATTCTTCACAAATGTCATACTCTTTCAAATGCAAACAGAGTTTGAGAGGTAGTTTATAACCCAAGCCCTACAGTTAAAGACAAGAATGCCGAGGCCGGCTGAGATTACCAAGGATCAGAAATAACTTCTTCTTCGATGTGGGATTTGCTCCTAAAACACGTTGATTGAACTTCCTTAACCTCAACAACAAGAATAGAGCGCTTTAAGTGTGGAATTTTTAAAGCAAGTAAAAGATGTAGGCAATTACGGGCAAATTTGGGTTCTGTTGGCTCACTATTCTAATCTAAAAGGGTTTGCGATTTTTTGTTGTTGTTTTGAACACGTTTTCGGGGGAGCACAGTGGTTTTGAGAAACACCGCTCTACACCCTTTGCACTGTACCCTACAACAAGCTAATATTACTCTAGCAAATATTTCTACAGATCCCGCTGGAGGTTTCAGAGTGTTGTTTCAGCACTCTGAGGTTATAAAAAGAAAATAAGGAAGTCCCAATACAAGGACTCAATTTCTTCTAATAATTTTATTTAAGAAAATTGGATTTTAGGGGGGAAACTTTTAATGTGGCTAGTATATTATAATCTAGTATTATAATACAATTGACCCTTGAACAATTCGGGGGTTAGTGGCACTGATTTTGATTTTTAAATAAGCAAACAAGCAAAAAATCTTGGAAGTTAAGGGAAGTAACATAAACAACGAAATGGTAGCAAAAGTTACAGAGTACCCACGAAAATACAGTTCCTATACACGAGACATGTTGGGTCCCTTAGTTCATCAGTATCAGTATAAATTTCTTTAGTAAGTCAAAGATACAGTATTTTCTACCTTTTTTATTCTCAAATGTCACATTACTAACACAATTTGGGAAGTTTATTGTATTTTGAAATAAACATTTTAAAGACGCTGATATAAATCATTCAGTTAAAAAGATCAAAGTTATTTCATTATTAAGGTATTGCGTTCCCTATAAAAGGATTTAGCTTAAGTCCCCATTCTTTGGCCATGCCAAGAATGAAACACTAGTAAGAAAACTAGTTGGAGCAACATAGTATAGGACAATGACTTTATACATGAGTAACTTCATATATGTACGAGGACACTAACCATGTTAAATGTAAACGATATTACATACATTAAATACAGTTGACCATTGAGCACCTAGGTTTGAACTATGAAGGTCCACTTGTTAGCAGATTGTTTTTCACTAAATGCGTACTACAGTACCACACGATCCGAGGTTGGTTAAATCTGCAGATGCAGAACCTTGGATTCAGAGGGCAGACTGTAAAGTTATATGTGGATTTTCAACGGTGCGGGGTCGGAGCCACTAACCCCCTGAATTGTTCAAGGATCAGCTGTATACACTATATTATAATATAGTAGCCACCTTAAAATTTCTATGCATTTATATGTATATATCAGCATAAATATTCATGCCTGCCTCTAATTTTATTTTAATACTAATATGCAAAATTTTATTTAATCTTAAGCAATATTTTTTAAGAAGCAACATCAACCGTAAGATTAGAAGTTCTTATAAATTAAAAATTTTAAATACCACAAAACATTTCCTACTAACATAGGTTCTTCACTTAGTTTTTGTTTTTTGTGTATGTCTTATCTAGGGGCAGGTTTTTTTTTTTTCAATTATGTAAAAAAAAATACATGGTATGAAATCTACCTTTATAACAAATTTGTAAGTATGCAATACAGTATTGTTAAGTACATACACATTGTTGTACAGGAGATTTCTAGAACTTTTTCATTTTGAACGACTGATACTTTTCCCACTGAAGACTCTCCATCGCCCCACCTCCAGCCCCTGGGGACCGCCATTCTCTTTTCTACTTCAGCGGGTGTGACTACTTCAGATGCCTCGTGTAAGTGGAATCTTACGGTATTTGTCCTTCCGTGACTTGCTTATTTCACTTAGCATGACACCCTCAAGGCTCATCCATATTGAAGCTCCTTTTTTTGCTTTAAGGCTGAATAATATTCCACTGAGTAACAGACCACATTTTCCTTATCTCTTCATCCATGGATGGACATTTAGGTTGTTTCCTTCTCTTGGCTATTGTGAATAACACTACAATGAATGTGGGAGTGCAAATATCTCTTCAAGATGCTGATTTTAACTATTTTGGATAAATATCCAGGAGTAGGATTGCTGAATCATGTGATGGTTCTATTTTTAACTTTTTGAGGCAACTCCACACTGTTTAACATAGGGACTGCACATTTTGTATTCCCATCAACAGTGCACAAGAGTTTGAATTTCTACACATCCTTACCAACACTTATTTTTTTCTTTTTTTTTAAAATTTATTTATTTTAAATTTATTTATTTTTGGCTGCGTTGGGTCTTCTTTGCTGCGTGTGGACTTTCTCTAGTTGCGGCGAGCAGGGGCTACTCTTCGTTGCGGTGCGCGGGCTTCTCATTGCAGTGGCTTCTCTTGTTGGGGAGCATGGGCTCTAGGCGTGCAGGCTTCAGTACTTGTGGCTCATGGGCTTCAGTAGTTGTGGCTCGTGGGCTCTAGAGTGCAGGCTCAGTAGTTGTGGCGCACGGGCTTAGTTGCTCTGCGGCGTGTGGGATCTTCCTGGACCAGGGCTCAAACCCGTGTCCCCTGCATTGGCAGGTGATTCTTAACCACTGCACCTCCAGGGAAGTCCCTTTGTTCTTTTTTCTAATGGCCATCCTAACTGGTGTGGGGCACTATCTCATTGTGGTGTTGATTTGCATTTCCCTGATGATTAGTGGTATTGAGCATCTTTTCATATAACCTGCTGACCATTTGTTGGTCTTTGGAGAAATGTCCATTCAAGTCCTTTTCCAATTTTTTAATGAGGTTATTAGGTTTTTGCTATTGAGTTGTTAGATATTTTGCATATTTACCTTTATCAGATATATGGTTTCCAAATATGTTCCTCCTCTCCATAGTTTGCCTTTCCACTCTGTGGATTGTTTCCTTTGCTGCACAAAAGCTTTTGAATTTAATGCAGTCCACTGGTCTACTTTTGCTTTTGTCACCTGTGCTCTTAGTGTCATAGCCAAGAAATCCTTGCCAGGACCAAAGTCCTGAAGCTTATCCCCTCTGTTTTCTTATAGAAGCTTTACTGTTTCAGATTTTGCTTTTAGATAGTTAATCCATTTTGAGTTGGTTTCTGTGTATGGTATAATACAAGGGTCCTATTTTGTCCTTTTACATATGGATACCCAGTTATCTCAACACTATCATTTCCCCACTGTGGAGTCTTGATGCCTTTGTCAAAGTTCACTTAAACGTACATGCATGGGTTTATTTCTGGGATCTCTCTTCTGTTCCATTGGCCCATAAATGTGTCTTTATGCCAGTGCCATAATGTTTTGATTACTATACCTTTCTAAAATGTTTTGAAGTCAGGGAGTGTAAGGCTTCCAGCTGTGTTCTTGTTTCTCAAGATTGGTTTAGCTATTTCTGATTCTTTGCATTTCCATATGAATTTTAGGAATGTTTTTCTATTTCTGCAAAAAAAAAAAAAAGATTTGATTTTGATAGGGATTGCACTGAATCTTTAGATCACTTTGTGTAGTATGGACATTTTACAATATTAAGTCTTTTAATCCATGAACAAGAGATGTCTTTCCATTTATTGTATCTTCTTTAATTTCTTTCAGTAATCTTTTGGAGTTCTCAGCATACAAGTCTTTTACCTCCTTGAATAAGTTTATTCTTAAGTATTATATTTTATTCTTTTTGATGCTGTTGTAAATGGGACTTTTTCTTAATTTTCTTTTCAGATTGTTCATTGTTAGTGTACAGAAATGCAACTGGTATTTGTATATTGATTTTGTATCCTGCAAATTTACTAAATTTCTAACAGTTTTTTGTGGAATTCTTTGAGTTTTCTATATATAAGATCAAGTCATCTGTGAACAGAGATAATTTTACTTATTTTCCAATTTGGGTGCCTTTTATTTCTTTTTCTTGCCTAATTTCTTTGGCTAGACCTTTCAGTACTATGTTGAATAAAGGTGATAAGAGTAGGCATCCTTGTCTTGCTACTAATTTAGAAGAAAATGTTTCAGTTTCAACACTGAGTATGATGTCAGCCATGGGGTTCATATATGGACTTCATTATGTTGAGGTAATTTCTTTTTATTCCTAGTTTATTGAATGTTTATGTCATGAAAGTGTGTTCAATTACGTCAAATGTTTTTTCTGCATCTACTGAGATGATGATGTGATTTTTATTCTTTATTCTATTATTGTGATAATATCACACCGATTGATTTCCACAGGCTGAAACATCTTTGCATCTCAAAGATTAATCCCACTTGGTCATGGTGTATGACCCATTTAACTTTCTGTTGAATTTGGTTTGCTGTTATTTTGCTGAGGATTTTTGCATCTATATTTATCTGGGATATTTGCCTGTAGTTTTCTTTTCTTGTAGTGTCTTTGTCTGGCATTTCTGGCCTTGTAAAATGAGTTTGGAATGTTCCCTCCTCTTCTATTTTTTGGAGGAATTTGAGAATGTTCATTAATTCTTCTTTAAATGTTTGGTAGAATTCTCCAGTGAAGCTGTCTGGTCACTTGCTTTTCTTTATTGGGAGTTCTTTGATTACTGATTCACTTTCCTTACTAGTATAGGTCTATTCAGATTTTCTATTTCTTCATGATACAAACTTAGTAGATTGTATGTTTCTAGAAATGTATCCATTTCTTCTAGGTTATCCAGTTTTTTGGCATATACTCTTTCACAGTAGTCTCATTTATTTTAAAATTTCTGAGGCATTAGTTATAATGTCTTCCCTTTTATTTCTAATTTTATTTGAATCTTTTCTATTTTCTTCATAATTATTCTCTACTCTTTTACTTCCCCCCTCACATTGTATGTTATAGATGCCACAAATTATTTTTTATATTGTGTATCCATTAACATATTTGTATAGTTATTTTTATACTTTTATATTTTAACCTCTATACCAGAATTAAAAGAGACTTACATGTCACTGTTATGGCATTTTAGTATTGTGTATTTATCTACATATGTACCTTTACCAGTGAGCTTTGTACTTACATATGCTTTTGTGTTTCTGTCTAGCATCCTTTCATTTTAACAAGAAGAACCTCCTTTAATATTTCCTGCAAGGCAGGTATAGTATTGATAATGTCTCTCAGCTTTAGTTTATCTGGGAAAGTCTTTATTTCTCCTCAATTTTTGAAGGAGATATATCATTCTTGGTTGACAGTATTTTTTTTTTTTCTTTCAGCTCTTTGAATACATCATCTCACTCCCTCTGACCTACAAGGTTTCTGCTGATAAATCTACTAGGAGTCTTACGGGTGCTCACATGTATGTGACAAGCACACTTCTCTTGCTGTTTTCAAAATTCTCTCCTTGCCTTTGATATTTCACAATTTGATTGTAATGTTTTTCATTGTAAACTTATTTTGAGTTCCTCCTATTTAAGATTCTTTGTGTTTCGTGAATCTGGATGTCCATTCCCCACCCCACCCCCAGATTTAGAAACAATTTTGACCATTATTTCTTTAAATACGCTTTCTGACACTTTCTCTCTCTCTTCTCCTTCTGAAACTCCCATAATGTGTTTATTGATCCCCTTGACAGTATTCCCTCATAAGCCCCTTAGGCTTTCTTCACATTTTTCATTCTTTTTTTTTTTTTTTTTTAAGAAATTCACGTTCTTTTATTTATTTATTTATTTATTTATGACTGTGTTGAGTCTTCGTTTCTGTGCGAGGGCTTTCTCTAGTTGTGGCAAGTGGGGACCACTCTTCATCGCGGTGCGCAGGCCTCTCACCATCGCGGCCTCTCTTGTTGCGGAGCACAGGCTCCAGACGCGCAGGCTCAGTAATTGTGGCTCACGGGCCCAGTTGCTCCATGGCATGTGGGATCTTCCCAGACCAGGGCTCGAACCCATGTCCCCTGCGTTGGCAGGCAGATTCTCAACCACTGCGCCACCAGGGAAGCCCTCATTCTTTGTTTTTTATAGATCCTCGATATTTTCAAATGACTTGTCTTGAGTTTTCTGATTCTTTCTTCTGCTTGATCAAGTCTGATGTTAAATCCCTTTAGTGAATTTTTAATTCTGTCATTGTAGTCTTTTTCTCCAAAATTTGTTTGGTTCTTTTCTTTATATTTTTTACCTCTTTGTTAATATTCTCAGTTTGTTCATGCATCATTTTCCTGAGCTCTTTGAGCATTTTTGTAACAGTTATTTTGAATTCTTTGTCAGGTAATCCATGTATCTCCATTTTCTTAGGTTGGTTTATGGAGATTAATTTTTTTTCCTTGGGACACATTTTTTTGTGGTTGTTTTTCATGTGTCTTGTAAGTTTATGCTGGGATCTGTGCATTTTAAAAAGCAGCCACCTCTCCCAGTCTTTATGGACCAACTTTGTACAGGGGTAGACCTTCACCAATCAGCCAGGTTGCATATTCTAAAGGCCTCTCAAACATTTTCTGTGGATGTGTTTTCTTTGGACTTGTGTGTGTGAACTCCCAATTAGAAGGATTTGCCAGTATCTTTTTTCCAAAGCTCATAATCTCTTGCTCCTTTGGTGTCTGTCTGTAGTATTGCAGGTTCTCTAGAGCTAGAATAAGGCTCCAAGCTCTTTTTTATTCTCAGTGGACCCCAGGCTTAGAGAGTATGCTGGGCCCAAGTCAGGCAAGACAGAGGCACTCCCCACGGTACCCCACAAAAGGCCAGAACATCGCATGCACAGGCCACTTTTTTCTTCGCCCCCACAAGGGAGTGGCCACCCAGCTGTACTGGTTTCTCTCTGGTGGACCACAGGTCTCTGAAGCAGCAGCAAACCATCATCTCCCTCCTGTTCTCAGCAGCCCCCAGACATCTAGCATGTGCCAGGTCCCAGCAGCGCTCTGAAGCAGGCAAGACAGAAACCAGCCCCTCGAAAAGCCAAAGTAATGGACCTACACTCCAACTTGTTCCTTCCTTCCCAAAGGGAAGCTGGGAGTTGGGGGTTTTCCCCCAGTTTTCCCACACTGAGCTGGAGGGGAGGGTCTATGGTGAGTGTGTGCTAGGCCAAACCTTCACCTTTATTCTCAGCAGCCCCCAAACTGGTGCCATTTATAATGCTTAGATTCAGGCAAGACAGAACCCAGTTCCTTTGAAAATTCAGAACCTGAAAATACAGTTAAGTCTTCTCTTTCTCTCCCTAGAGAGAAAAGTCAAGAGCTGGGTGTTTCCTCCCGATGGTGGTATGCTGTGCCAGATAACTACAGCCAGAGAGGCCATGAATTTTCCTACAAGGTTTGACATGGCTGGTTTCACACTCACTTGGTTTGCAGGAAACTCTTAACTGGTTTCTCACAAAGAGAATCAGTCAATGTATTGCTGCTGAGTCAGGGTCTCTGGGGGGAAAGAGGGTCTGGGTTTGTCTACTACCTTCTGACATCACCCCCTTGGCTCTTTGTTTCCTTAGATGCAATCTTAAGTATCACTTTTGGGGACCCTGATCATATCTGACATTGCTTGATTTCCCCAACTGCCTTTTTTTTTTTTTCTAAAATCTCATTTCTCTGTGAACATAAGTAGCCACCTTCACTGGCAACTTGTTTTTGATCATCACTCAATATGATATAGAGCAAAATTATATGATGGAAACGTGAAGTGTAAATTATATCAAGTTTTCCTTCAAATATCAAAAGTCTAATTAAGGAATTCTCAAGATTTTATCAACAAGATTTATATTTAGTTCAGATTTTGATTCCAGTATATTTAAATGATTGCAAAATTCTATTTCTATTCTCTACAGAACTCTTTGACTGCATCTGTTACCATGGCAACTAGTGCAAAATATCCAGTAAAGACAGGCATGATGATTCTTTTACTTAAACACAAAAATAAAGTGAATTGAACACTAAGTCATCTAAAGTACTTGCAGAGGTTTATACTGATATTTATCTTCTCCTACACATCTAAACAGAAATTTTAGAAGAGTTTTGAGATGAGAGACTAATCTCAAATTTCGTCTATTGTTTGAACCTTTGTGGCTGGAATAATTATGCTCATGATCTGATGGTAATGTGAAAGGAGCACGGGAGCATTTTCTCTTTAATATGGACAACGGCAGACAGCCTCCTGTAATTTGGTAAGAGTCAGATTATACTTCCAGTGGATAATGTGAGTTCTCATCTCTCCTTTGAGTCACAGGGTGATCTCTAAATCAAATGACCAGATGGACACAGACATTTGCTGAGAACGGCCATGGAAAGAGGACAAGGAGCAAAATGACATAGTTACTCTCAGAGAAGCTATCATGTTCCACAATAAGCATAATTCAGCAAGCAGACATATCCTTTTCTTTTTTCTTCCACAGCACTTTGATCCCAGAAAGGACCATTCAGTATGGTCTCTCATACATTTATCTCTGAATTTGGAAACTGCTTAATGAAATGCAAGGTCTTTAAACTGATTTTAAAGGAAACGGCCAAGTCTTATAAAATTTTGACGTTTCTTTCACTGTTAAACCAGCCACTTTTAGCTGAAATGATAGAACACAGACATCCCCCAGGCAGTTTAAGCTTAGCTTAAAGACTTAAAAGTCTTTAAGAATTCAATACTAGGGGGACCTTCAAGATGGCAGGAGAGGAAGACATCGAGATCACCTCCCTCCTCACAAATACATCGAAAATAAACCTACAAGTGGAACAACCCCTACAGAACACCTACTGAACGCTGGCAGAAGACCTCAGACTTCCCAAAACGCAAGAAACTCCCCACGTACCTGGGTAGGGCAAAAGAAAAAGGAAAAACAGAGACAAAAGAATAGGGACGGGACCTGCATCTCTGGGAGGGAGCTGTGAAGGAGGAAAAGCTTCCACACACTAGGAGCCCCCTTCACTTGTGGAGATGGGGGGGACGGGCAGGGGGGAAGCTTCGGAGCTGCGGAGGAGAGCGCAGCCACAGGGGTGCGGAGGGCAAAGCGGAGAGATTCCCGCACGGAGGCTCGGCGCCGACCAGCACTCACCAGCCCAAGAGGCTTGTCTGCTCCCCCGCCGGGGCGGGCGGGGCTGGGAGCTGAGGCTCGGGCTTTGGTCGGATCTCAGGGAGAGAACTGGGATTGGCGGCGTGAACACAGCCTGAAGGGGCTAGTGCGCCACGGCTAGGCGGCAGGGAGTCCTGGAAAAAGTCTGGACCTGCCTAAAGGCAAGAGACCATTGTTTCGGGGTGCGTGAGGAGAGGGGATTCAGAGCACCACCTAAACGAGGTCCAGAGAGGGGTGCAAGCCGCGGCTATCAGCGCGGACCCCAGAGATGGGCAGGAGACGCTAAGGCTGCTGCTGCCGCCACCAAGAAGCCTGTGTGCGAGCACAGGTCACTCTCCACACCGCCCTCCCGGGAGCCGGTGCAGCCCGCCACGGCCAGGCTCCCGTGATCCGGGGACAACTTCCCGGGGAGAACGCACGGCGCGCCTCGGGCTGCTGCAACGTCACGACGCCTCTGACGCCGCAGGCTCGCCCCGCCTCCTCCGTACCACTCCCTCCCCCCGCCTGAGTGAGCCAGAGCCCCCGAAGCAGCTGCTCCTTTAACCCCGTCCTGTGTGAGCGAAGAACAGACGCCCTCAGGCGACCTACACGCAGAGGCAGGGCCACATCCAAAGCTGAGCCCCGGGAGCTGTGCAAACAAAGAAGAGAAAGGGAAATCTCTCCCAGCAGCCTCAGAAGCAGCGGATTAAATCTCCACAATCAACTTGATGTACCTGCATCTCTGGAATACCTGAATAGACAACGAATCATCCCAAATTGAGGAGGTGGACTTTAGAAGCAACTGTAGACTTGGGGTTTGCTTTCTGTGTTGAATTTGTTTCCGGTTTTATGTTTATCTTAGATTAGTTTTTAGTACTTATTATCACTGTGGATTTCTTTATTGGTTTGGTTGCTCTATAACATTTTTTTTTCTTCCTTTTTCCCTTTATGTGAGTATGTGTATGCTTCTTTCTAGGATTCTGTTTAGGTTCGCTTTTATCATTTGTCCTATGGTTCTGTCTTTGTTTTGTTTTTTTTTTTCTTTCTTCCTTTTATTATGAGCCATGAGGCTGGCAGGGTCTTAGTGCTCCAGCCAGGTGTTGGGCCTGAGCATCTGAGGTGGGAGGGCCGAGTCCAGGACACTGGACCACCAGAACCCTCCCAGCCCCATGTAATGTCAATCAGCAAGAGCTCGCTCAGAGATCTTTGCCTCAACACTACAACGCAGCTCCACCCAAAGGCCAGCAAGCTCCAGTGCTTGAGGCCCCATGCCAAACACCAAGCAAGACAGGAACACAACTCCACCCATTAGCAGAGAGGTTGCCTAAAGTCATACTAAGTTCACACACACACCAAAACACACCAACGGCCGGAGCCCTGCCCACAAGAAGGACAAGATACAGCCCCACCCACCAGAGCACAGGCACCAGTCCCCTCCACCAGGAAGTTTACACAAGCCACTGAACCAACCCCACCCACTGGGGGAAGACACCAAAAACAACGGGAACTACGAACCTGCAGGCTGCAAAAAGGAGACCCCAAACACACTAAGTTAAGCAAAATGAGAAGACAGAGAAACACACAGCACATGATGGAGCAAGGTAAAAACCCACCAGACCTAACAAATGAAGAGGAAATAGGCAGTCTACCTGAAAAAGAATTCAGAGTAATGATGGTAAAGATGATCCAAAATCTTGGAAATAGAATGGAGAGAATACAAGAAATGTTTAACAAGGACCTAGAAGAACTAAAGAGCAAACAAACAATGATGAACAACACATTTACATGTCATTTATAGATGACATGATACTATACATAGAGAATCCTAAAGATGCTACCAGAAAACTACTAGAGCTAATCAATGAATTTGGTAAAGTTGCAGAATACAAAATTAATGCACAGAAATCTCTTGCATTCCGATACACCAGCGATGAAAAATCTGAAAGAGAAATTAAGGAAACACTCCCATTTACCATTGCAACAAAAAGAATGAAATACCTAGGAATAAGCCTACCTAAGAAGACAAAAGACCTGTAAGCAGAAATCTATAAGACACTGATGAAAGAAATTAAAGATGATACAAACAGATAGAGAGATATACCATGTTCTTGGATTGGAAGAATCAACATTGTGAAAATGACTATACTACCCAAAGCAATCTACAGATTCAATGCAATCCCTATCAAACTACCAATGGCATTCTTCACAGAATTAGAACAAAACATCTTACAATTTGTATGGAAACACAAAAGATCCCGAATAGCCAAAGCAATCTTGAGAAAGAAAAACAGAGTTGGAGGAATCAGGCTCCATGACTTCAAACTACACCACAAAGCTACAGTAATCAAGGCAGTATGGTACTGGCACAAAAACAGAAATATAGATCAGTGGTACAAGATAGAATGCCCAGAGATAAACCCACACACATATGGTCACCTTATTTTTGATAAAGGAGGCAAGAATATACAATAGAGAAAAGACAGCCTCTTCAATAAGTGGTGCTGGGAAAACTGGACAGCTACATGTAAAAGAATGAAATTAGAACACTCCCTAACACCATACACAAAAATAAACTCAAAATGGATTAAAGACCTAAATGTAAGGCAGACACTATAAAACTCTTAGAGGAAAACATAGGAAAAACACTCTTTGACATAAACCACAGCAAGGTCTTTTTTGACCCACCTCCTAGAGTAACGGAAATAAAAAGAAAAATAAACAAATGGGACTTAATTAAACTTAAAAGCTTTTGCAGAGCAAAGGAAACCATAAACAAGACAAAAAGACAACCCTCACTTCCGTGGTTAAATTTATTCCCAGGTATTTTATTATTACTGGTACAATTGTAATTTTTTTTCTTAATTTCTCTGATAGTTTGTTATTAGTGCAGAGAAAAATAACAGATTTCTCTATATTAATTGCATATACTTCAATAAAAATAAAAACAAAAATTAACAAATGGGACCTAATTAAACTTAAAAGCTTTTTTGCACACCAAAGGAAACCATAAACAAGACGAAAAGACAACATTCACAATGGGAGAAAATATTTGCCAATGAAACAACAGACAAAGGGTTAATCTCCAAAATATACAAACAGCTCATGGAGCTCAATATCAAAAAAAAACAAACAATCCAGTTAAAAAGTGGGGGGAAGACCTAAATAGACGTTTCACCAAGGAAGACATACAGATGGCCAAGAGGCACATGAAAAGATGCTCAACATCACTAATTATTAGAGAACTGCAAATCAAAACTACAATGAGGTATCACCTCATGCCAGTGAGAATGGCCATCATCAAAAAAATCTACAAACAATAAATGCTGGAGAGGGTGTGGAGAAAAGGGAACCCTCTTGCACTGTTGGTGCGAATGTAAATTGATACAGCCACTATGGAGAACAGTATGGAGCTTCCTTAAAAAACTAAAAACAGAACTACCATATGACCCAGAAATCCCACTACTGGGCATATATACCCTGAGAAAACCATAATTCCAAAAGAGGCATGTACCACAATGTTCACTGCAGCCCTATTTACAATAGCTGGGACATGGAAGCAACCTACGTGTCCATCGACAGATGAATGGATAAAGATGTGGCACATATATACAATGGAATATTACTCAACCATAAAAAGAAATGAAATTGAGTTATTTGTAGAGAGGTGGATGGACCTAGAGTCTGTCATACAGAGTGAAGTAAGTCAGAAAGAGAAAAAACAAATACTGTATGCTGACACATATATATGGAATCTAAAAAAAAAAAATGGTTCTCACGGACCAAGGGGCGGGACAGGAATAAAGACGCAAACGTAGAGAATGGACTTGAGGACATGGGGAGGGGGAGGGGCAAGCTGGGACGAAGTGAGAGAGTGGCATGGACATATATACACTCCCAAATGTAAAATAGATAGCTAGTGGGAAGCAGCCGCATAGCACAGGGAGATCAGCTCGGTGCTTTGTGACCACCCAGAGCGGTGGGATAGGGAGGGTGGGAGGGAGACACAAGAGGGAGGGGACATGGGGATATATGTATACGTATAACTGATTCACTTTGTTATAAAGCAGAAACTGACACACCACTGTAAAGCAATTAAACTCCAATAAAGTTGTTAAAAAAGAAATAAATGAACTTTGGCTACTGTCTCACACCGCATCAAATATCAGTGCTAGATGGATTGTATGCCTAATGTGAATGGTAAAACAAGCTTTTAGTAGAAGTTAAGAACATCTTCATAATATTGGGGCAAAGATTTATTAAACAGGACACAAAAATCCTTAACCACAAAAGAAAAGATTGGTATATTGGACTTCATAAAAATTAGTGCTTTCTGGTCTTCAGAGGTCACCATTTGGAAAGTGGAAAAGCAAACCAAAGAGAAGGTGTGTATAATAATACATCAGACCGAAAACTCATATCATTAAAATATAAAGAAGCCCAGAAAATCAATAGGAAAAAGACAGACAACCCAATAAATATGAACAAGTGACTTGAACAGGCACTTAACAAGTGAAAATTTCCAAATGGTTAATAAAGATATAAAAAGGTATTCCATATATCATTACTTCTCAGATAGATGCATATTAAAACCACAGTAAAATACACACTCACTGTAATGGATAAAACCACAAGGAAATACACACTTGCCAGAATGGCTAAAACTAATAAGGCTCATGGTACCTAGTACTTCTGAGGAGGTAGAGCATCTGGAACTCTCATACATTGTTGCTGGGAGTCTAAATTGTTACAATCGCTATTGAAAACTATTTGGAAATATCTTCCACAGCTAAATATGCCTCCATCCTATAATTTAGTCGTTTTATTCTTATGTATAAACCCAAGAGAAATGAGTGCATGTGTGCACTGAAAGATATGTACAGCAATGTTCATGGCAGCTTTAGATATAAAAGCCAAAAATTATATGCAGCCCAAATGTCCACCAATGGTAGAATGGATCAATTATAATATACTTATCTGGTGGAATACTACAGAGCAATAAAAAAAGAGCAAACTATTGTTATTGTTACATGCAACAACATAAGTGAATTTCAGAGACATTATGATGATCAAATAAAACCAGACACGAAGACTACGGACTGTATAATTCCATTTACAGGAAGGGCAAGAACAGACAACAGTAGAATACTTTGGTGACAGAAGTCAGAAGAGTGGCTATGTCTGAGTATGGACCGGGAGCTTCCTCCTGATCTAAGTGATGGTTATATGGGTGCGTATATATGTAAAAATTCACTGAGCTGTCACTTAAGATCTGTGCGCTTTATATGTCATACTGCATTAAAAATATGATCACTAAAAAAAAAAAAAAAATTCAATACTGTCTTCAGACGCTGTCTGGAATGGTGAGAACATTTAAAATGCCAGAGAAAGAAAACTGCCAAGCAGGGAGCAAATGATTTGAACTTGTCCTGGATTATCTAGAGAAGTCTTGGACATGCAGAATTGTCAGCTGTGCAGACTTTCATGACGAATCAAGCTCCCCAAAAAACTAAGGGAGAAAAATCTGTAATAATATGACTAACCACATCAGAGAGACTTAGAACATATCCATTTAGTGCTGTTTGTTGCTAATTTATTCACATTCAGCATTGATTTAGTACTGAGTGTTTTAGAAACTATTTAAAGAGTTAAGCATGACTGAAGGATCTGTAAAGGGTCTATTTTGGTATTAGTAACATACATATAGTCAACTATACCCACTTCATCTCCATAATATTTGAAAGATATATGTATGTATATGTATTCATGTATTTAAAGCTAAGAAATATGTGTATGTATTTGTACATTTATATATACAAAGCTAGGTATATATACATATTTCTACCCACACAGAAATAGGTGATATATAGGAAACTATGGCAGAAAGATCTTTAGCTATACCAGAAATAAATAAGTATGGAGAACCACCACAAATTAGTGAAATCTGTTCTATAAAATATCAGTATGGAAATCATGCTTGCATTATTGCTAAACACAAGCGATAAGTGGAACAAAATGTAACTATAATGAAATAGCACTTAATGCAGCTCTATAAGGAAGCTGCTATAATGGCTAAAACATTTTTATTTACAAATATATTGCAATCAATATTTTACATATGAACGTAAATAAGTGTATCTTATGCTAGAGAAGGAATTGAAAAAAAAAGGTTGCTGCCTTTAAAAGGATAAATTATTGTAATTCTCTTGTATTTGTGGTTATTATATGGTAAAGGAAAATTTCAAACCAGTCTTTTCAGTCAGGTAAGGCACACCTGCATTAATACTATGTATTTATCTATCATTTATCCTCTCTGGAAACTCTGTGAAAAGTCTACAGTGCTGGATAACAATATGGATTATTATGGATTATTATCTGACTAAATCGCTCTTCTGAGAAGGGCATAATCGACTTCATTTAATGAGAAGGGAACTACCTTTATTTTGACCATATTTTAGAATCTCTTCCTTCCAACGCCAGCATGATTAAAGGAGACCACATACTCAGAGACACACTGAGTAAGATAAACAGATTGCAGCGTAGAATTTAGGACAGGCATGAAGTACTTCCTTTTCGCAAGTTACTACTTTTTGTTTCATGGATTGACAGGCTGATGATAGGTTTATTTATAAAGCCATTTTCCATTCTCTACATCGAAGTTTCTGTAGGAACATAATGCACATAGTTCTTATAAAATCATCTTCTGCTCATCTAATTCAAGATCTGTCCTCTTTTATTGAGAGAAGAAATTATCAAAATGTGAAAGTCTAAAAATAGTGGTGTATAATTGATAGCCTAATTCTTTCTTAATTATAGGTGTGTTACAGTGACGCTATAATTAGGCAAGACCAGCATCCAAAATGAGTCAGACTTTATCATTCACTCTATACGAGGATGTACACGGGCTCCGTGAGCAGAAAACTCTGGAAAAGGAAGATGCAGGGTCTATTTCCTCGCACCTCTCGTTGGTTACAAGATTGTCCCCTATTTACTCTCTCTAGCACAACAAAGTAAATATTCCATTCATATTTGTTTTACTGATTATCACTTAAAGAACATATAGATTTTTAAATTAGAAAATTTACAGCTTAAATTGGAATTCTAAAACTAATGCACACACGCTGACTTCCCTAAAACAATATTAATGTAACCCATAATTATTAAATTATGTACCTGAAATCTGATCTAAAAAATCTTTAGATTTAAATGGAGTAATTATCATCTTACGATGACAAAACAGATTCCTATAAGTGAGACGAAATATTCTTCTTATAATTTGATATAAGATGTTTTCATCCCTTCAAAGATGTATCTTTAGGAAACATTAGTTAATACTGAGACAAAACACTAGGCTCGCAGAACTCCGAATTCTGTTTTAAAACTGGACCTTTAATCTCTAAATGGTCTTAAACAAGTTATTTTTCCATCTTTTAGCTAGTTATACATCTTTAAAATTCAGACAGTGACTACCTTCTCAAATCAGTTTCTCCAAAGGCTAAATCCAAAGCTCTTGCTGTGATAAAATCAGAAAGTTGGCTTGATAGACACTGTGATAGTAGAAAGTTTAAAATAATATAAATGATAAAACCCCTCTTCATAAGCAGCATAAGAAACAAAAAGCTATCAGTAAAGCCGAATTAAGCCATATTAGGAAACATAAGATAACTGTTAGAACGTTAAGTATTAGCAACTGGTAAAAGCTGTGTCTTCCACGTGTAGTTAGCTGTCTCGGGCATGAGAGTAAGTATTAAACATAAGAGACAGCCAGAGAACAAAAGGCACAGAACCTGTCCTCAGTCTGGGCCAGCCCACTCCCTCTGCATCCCCACTCCTGGAGGACCGGGCACCACGATGGCCGATCTCCCATCGCTCACTCTGTCCTGCACCCACCTTCCAGGAGCCCCAGACGCCCCTAAGGTTAAAGGACAGTTGAGAGAGAGGACGACCCAAGTGTGTGGTGAATGTTAATTTTAGGAACAGAAGCAAAAGGAGCGTTTCCTTTGCACCTCTTTCCACCCTAAGCTTAGAAATTCAACCAGACTACCACCAGTAGACAGATTGTAGTATATAACCTAGGTTTTAAGGGGAAAAAAATGTCAATGAAAATCAATTATATTTTGCCTTTATAATGTCTATGAATTAGCTTCATCTCATCCAATACGTTTGGAATAACACTCTATAAAGAGAAATTCTTTTTTTTTACAAGAGGGAACTTGTTATCCAATTTCCATATACTAAAGCAATAAGCTCTGTGGGGAAAGGTATGAGATGCGATGGCTACTGCAAAGCCAGAGTACCCCTGAAAACACCTCTGAGAGTCAGAAGCAAAATTAAGATTGCCCTCACTATTGTCACCGTGGTACCCAATTATCCAACATTAATACACTTAGAAAAACTATTCAAAATTACTCGATTTAGCAGCACCTTTTTATTGAATCCAACTTTTAAAGAATCATACCTTTTGTACATACTTTCCCAAATCCCAGCCATGCCATGCTTTAATGGAGGAATTAACAGGCAAGCTCCTGTTCACTTTGGCGATGTGTGCTGTTCCATTAGCCTCCCTTCACTGGTACAAACAGAATCAACAGTGTGGCTTTTAAGTACTTCTGAGCCCACACCTTCCTTCTTTAGATAAGAAGCTGACTGTTATGCTATGGCACTGAGATCTAGCCAAGGTCATGCGTCAACAATTCCTTCTGAAGGTATATTGAGAGGAACCGTGAGGCCCTGTCTGGATTTCCACCATTATACTTCTCTAACATGACGCAAGCAAACACGGAGGTGACCGAAACAGAGCATGAGAGCAGCGAAGTAAATCCGGAGGAAGGAAGGAAAAACAGTGTACGGAAAGCACTCTTTAGGAGTAAAAGTCTCAGTGCACTTGTTATCTGCTAGAATTTGGTCAAATCCTCACATTTATCCGAGCTTAAATTTAATAACGCACAGCATGCAAACAAAAGTGATCGCCCCAACTATCAGACAGAAATACTGTGAGATTCAGAGATGATGCATAAGAAACTGCTTTGGGAAGCTATACTCATAAAAGTTATCAGGTTGCCTAAATACTCACATCACTTCTCTATTATTCTAGGGAAGGAAAGCACCACAATCCTATATAGGCGAATGGCACCCCACCGATATGTCAGCGTGTGCGCGCGTGTGTGCGTGTGTGTGTGCGTGTGTGCGCTGCACATGGGGACCATGGCCTCCATGGGGTTACTGAGCTGAAACACAAGAGTAGCAGTATCCTTTGCCCAGAGTCACACAGCCTTCTCACCCTGTCTCCTGGGGAATTTGCATATTCTAATCATGAAATCTTGGCATCCCGCTGATTAAGGCACGTGTTTCTGTGATCGAGTTCAGGTACACTGAAAAGCTCTGAGATCCTGAACGTGCAGTTGCTGAGAACAGTTGGTCCTCTTGTTGTCCAAACAAGCTAATGAGAGTAACTCTCAACAGAGAGTGTCTGGAAACAATTAAGGTTATTTTAATCAATATAAGGAGCACTAAGTAAACCATGATCTAACAAGTCTCTGCCTCATTCATAGGTCTCATTTACTTCAAGAGCGCGGAATACCAATAAAATATACCAGTAAAATGAAAGCAAGCCCTATCGGGACACAAACAACTTAAAAATGTTTCAAACTACTTCTAATTGAGAATCATGCAATATTCTAATTTATTTTAATAGCTTCACTGTTATGATCCAGCTAGAGCACTGTGTTATATTAAGAGTATTGCAACTATTGTCAGAAGTAGCAGTAAATTGTCATTAGTAACAAATCTGCATTACAACAGTCATATAATCAAAGTCAAAGTACCCGCTGACAGATGGACCACACTCTCAGCTTACGTCGCGGTACCTAGTGGAGTCAAGGTCCTGCCCACCCCACATACAGCCAAGTTATTTTCTGTTGTCAGCCGTCTGACAACACCACTTTTTCCTCCCGTGATATCTGGAGCACAACTGATGTTATTTGGAAAAGAGACCAGTGGCAATGCAGAAGGAGACAGTCTTCAAATTAGAGTCTACTACTTCAGCTGGAAGTTGAAAGTCCTAACTCTAATTCAGAAGTAAACTGGCCTGGATCTCACTCAAACTTAGGCACACTCAGAGATGGATTATCAGAGATCATCATATGCCACGTATTTGGCTTAATGTCAATACCAAAGTTTATCTGCTATATTTAAGCATTTTCATAGAATGAGTTCTTATAGAGAGATAATAGTATAATGAAAGAAAGTTATACCAACATCAGCCTCTGGACTGGTGCCCATAAACAGAGACCATAATAAGGCCACAGATCTTTTAAAAACTAAAATACATTTAATAAACACATTGTAATTATGATTCCCATTTTAAAAGTCGAGAAGTTGAAGGCCTTTGTTAGCCTTTTCTTGGAGGCTTTAACAGAAAGTTTGGAATTTCCACATATGAACACAATCTGTTTCCTGACTTAGAATTAACATAACGGATTGGAAAGTGAGTTTTCAACTATAAATTATGTAAGATAGATGGAAGTCATGCTTTAACATAAAACGAAATACAACATCCTTTTCTTTTAAAAAGAATCACCTAAATTTAACTATACTTTGCTTCAATTTTGTTCCAAAAAGACAATCAATTTTTTTAAAAACTAGATTTCTTTGCAACAAAGTGTTTTTCTCCAAAGGAGTCAGAATCAAACAAAAGAATAGAGATAGTGCTAAGTATAGGGGTAGGGAAGGGAGCAGGGTAGAGACAAGGTTAAAAACAGACATAGAAAACAAACTTATGGTTACCAAAGGGGAAAGGGCGGGGGGGATAAGTTAGGAGGTTGGGATTAACATACACTCTACTCTCTACTATATATAAAATAGACAACCAACAAAGACCTACTGTATGGCACAGGGAACTCTACTTAATATTCTGTAATAAGCTAAATGGGAAAAGAATTTGAAAAAGAATAGATTATATGTATATGTATAACTGAATCACTTTGCTGTACAACTGAAAGTAACACAACATTGTACATCAGCTATAGTCCAATATAAAATAAAAATTAAAAAAAACAACAACAGAAATAGAATTAGAGACAGGGATGGAAGTTACTTGCACACAGCACCTTTGTGTAGACCATGGGAGGAGGGGCAAGGGGGCACAAAGTTTAATTGCAAGAACAAAATCAGAAGTTACGAAGCAGAATCTCTTACCCTGAAAAATTCCTTAGTGGAGCCAGAGTCTAACGTTCCATAAGCAATTTCTGTTTGCTTAGAAAGATCCTCCGCACTTTCAATGGGAGACACCATCCTCTCTACGGTCAGGAAGGCAGCTAAGTTAGCCGTGTAGGAAGAGATTATGATCAGGGTAAAGAACCACCAAACTCCTCCAACAATGCGCCCAGACAGGGATCTGATAACAAGTACGAAATGGATTTGTAAAGCGAATGAATGACCTTGTAAGAAAACAAGTTAGCAGTATTATGCAAATATCAATTTATAGGGGAATATTTAACTTTATACTTTTCAGTATATCTGCTAGTTAATGAAACTTGAAATTATTAAACCTTCTGGGCAAGGAGTACAGATTTGCTAGATTTGATGAGACAGCCAGAGGCAGAACTTCAGATTCCTGAGATTCTTTCATAGTTATTCTGGCCAAATAGTTTATGGTATGAAATATCGTAACAAGCAATTTCAAGAAATGTGCAAATAATCTATCCAATGCTCATACTACTTTATCCACTCATGACATAAGTAAACGAACAAGAGAATCTAAGATCAACAGCAAAACTCAGAACAATGTTGACAAACAAAATCAAATATTAAAAATAAAAGAGTATGCACCATAGATGTGGCTTTAAACACCGAAGAAACCCTACTTTTAATCCAGCCAATGAAGTTCCAAAACCCTCAAAAAGGGTCCAAAATTTCATTAGGTATTTTTTTTGTGCAGAAACGTAGGTTTTAGATACAGTACAAGATAAAAATGGAAAATAGTGATACTACAAACAAAGTATGACACAAAATATTATTCTTAATGAATAAAAATCTGATGCTTCAGGGCATGGACAGATATGACCCTGTTCCTTTGTGCCTCCGGCTTAAGAAAAAAAAGAAAACTCAAGGAGAACAAATTAGACATGTAAAAGCTTGCCAAGATATAAATTCCTAGTTTGAAATATAATAACAATATTTCTGTGACCATAAATTCTTACTTAAAATACTTTTCAAAAGCTTAATTGATTCCCAGTAATTTACTGGTAGATAAACCCTAGGTAGATAAATGTAGACATGTAGATACAGAAAGAGACATATAGGGTATCATTTGTTAAGATTTGGTGGGGTTCTACATATAATGGTATTTGAGTAGTATTAACACACCAATATAATAACTTTTTCTTTTTTGTTCATAACTCTGTTATGCCTAAAAGTTAAACCTTCTACAGTGAAGAGGTAACACTTCTAAAAATTTAAATCATGAAACTGTGTCAATTTAGGACCTAAACTAAACCTCCTGACAATTAATAACAAGAAATATTTTTGATGAAACATAGATACTACATCAAATTATTAGGTCGTATTTGTAGAATAAACTACTCAAGCAGTCAAGAAAAGGGGTGAAGCTAAAAGTAAAGATTTTTTTAGATAAAAACATCTGCAGCTAAAATAAAAGAGAAAAAGAGAGAGAGCAAGAAAGCAAGGAAAAAAAATAATATAATTAGGAGCCTTTACCACTCTCTAAGAGTTGCAAAGAATGAAACAAATATGATAGAATGGAAAAAAGTTAAACAAGTCTTACTTATATTCTGAAAAGGATATTAAACACGTTTTGATTTTGGAGAAACCCTGTGTAGACACAGCCACTCTCAAAATGTTCACTAGTTATTCCATCACAATGGAAGGTATAATTATATGACATGTACCCTATACTGAAGAGGGTAGATTCAGTACCTGACTACTCACAGCCCTTAAAACAAAACTGATTGCATGGTAATTGATTTTGATACTATACATTTCAGGTTTATTTGCAATATATTTGAGAATCATTTTTATAAGTCATTCTGTTCTAGTTGTAAATTTAATTAAATATGCCAGTTTATTTAGTATGTGAGATAACCCACAAAATTTATTTGACTTGTGCATCATTCAAAACAGAAAATTCTTGAGCAATTTATTATTTACTTGTAAGTGTTTTCAAAGGATCAATTATGATTCTGAATGAGTCCCTGAGAAATTTTATGCAGAGGAGCAAATTCAATATTATGTTTCATGGTGACAGACAAAAATGTTTTTCTAATTAAAAATAAAACTTTCATCTCTCAGTATCTGCACTAACGGAGCAAATAAATGCACATATTCTGCCATTTCTTTTTGATCTCTATTAAATAATTATTTTAAGAATGCAATTTTTTAATCATTTGAATCCTTTAAGGATATTGCGGGAAAAAAACAAAAAAAAAGGAAGAAAACCGGAGAATAAGAGTCAACTTTACAACATTTTGCTCTCATAATTCTGTGGTCCTAGTCTTCACAAAACTATAGTTAACATATTCTAAACTTAATTTCAGGCAATGACCAATTCACTTCAATAAACCACTCTATATTAAAATTTAAATGTGTTCTATTCATATAAATAATAGCGTTCCGTATCATATTTTACTTGGAAAAAGTTGATAAATATCGTTTAAAGTATTTAAAGAGCATCTCTAAAGTGATCTGTGGATTTCATGCATTATTATTAAGTTATCTTAGATACTAAGCTGCTCTATTCTTTCCTAATCTAGAGTTACCATCATTACATTCTAAAAAATGATAGTTTGCTTCATTTTTTAAAAAATCCTTGAATTTGCCAATATTAGGTAGTTCAATTGGTAAATGCACACATACCATAAAGTGAAAGATACATATGCTTGAAAATTTTAATAAAGTGAATTTTGCTTATATATATAGGTATATATCTATTCATATATATTCTGTGGCCAAAAAAATGATAACAAGGAAAAATATGCTATCTAAAATTGATATATCTTACCAGGAAATAAAAATTATTACATGTGAAAGTTTAGTGAGTCATGACTCATGAATGAAGTCATAAGTGAAGAAAAAAGATAATATTCTAGGAAGCAGGCTTGTTGAAAATTGGAATGTCACTATGTCATGGTGGACCCTGGGAAAACACAGGTTGTTAAATGTCCCTTGTGCTCCAGCTCCTATGTGTCAATATATTTTCTGCTCCTAGACAAGCACTGGACGCCAAAACAATTACCTTCAGAGCCCTGATGCATGAGGAGTGGGGCAAACAAACCCGGGTCCATGGATGGGAACCCAGGTCAATATGTCCTGTGTCCTAATGAACCTTCACATGCTTCTCCTGCTTATTCAAAAGGCAGAGCACAGTTTGTGGAACCCTAGGATAACTGCCTGATATCTCAGGACTATGGTAACATCATACTTCAGGAGCCTTCTTACCAAAGATGAATCACTTCATTATTTATGAGCCATAATGTTCTCTGAGATTCCGATCTGGTTAGTATCTTCCTCCTTCATCATTAGAAACTTCTCTTTATGTCTTTAAGTTCAATCAGATAAACTATAGAGATGAAACTATGAATCTTATATGTTTTGTCAGAGGTCATAATTATATATATATAGTATGTAATAATAATTATTATATGTTATACATTAAAATTATATATCTATATATGAAATGCAAGTACCATTGATATAGTTCTAATTTAGTGCAGTTCCATAGAGAAGCCACAGGGAATTTGATGGAATTAAGATTGTTCAGCTCCATAAAATTCATAAGAATGTGCCCTGCTATCTGAGAAGTTAAGTCATTGATAATTTCTGCATACATGATATATTCCCTTTATCTTGATGGGTGGAGTATACAAAAAAGATCGCGGAAGATTCAAAATTTTGAGCTTCACATATAGTTTTTTGAAATTAGTCACTTCTTATCCCCAAAGTGCTCAAAAACTAACAATAATGAAATAGTATTTAAGAAGCCATTGCCTCTGTTAGTTATTAAGATACCCATAGAATCAAAGGAGGGTAATTGAGCCCAAATTAAAATGTGCCAGTAGATCGATAATCATATAGGCTTTAAATGTGAAAGCAATCACATTAGGAAAAGTATGATTTATTCCTCTGAAGAACCAGACATGGCTATCATTCTTAATCATGTATGTGACATGAATAAAGGCAATGTGTGTTTTGTGATATATTCATTATATTTAGGCATCCTAGGGCAGGAACTAAAATATCATAATGAGAATAGAGATGTATGAATGTATTCCACCCTGTGTGTGTATTACTATTCAATATGGCACAAGCGTTTGTAACAATCAGCCGTCATTATTACCCGCCTATATATTTCTAGATACTTGGAAAATACATTATCATACATTCTTTTTAACCCAGCAACCTAACCTTTTTAAAAAAAACCAAATTTTATAAATATCTCTCTCATGTCATTTCCATGAGCTAATAATGGGGGGAAAGAAAAAAGAGAGAGAGATGAGATGTGTGCAAATGAAGTTTTGTCGCTTTTGTAGTTAGTAAGGAATGTCGCCCATTTTCCCATATACAGGTCTGTGGATCAACACACAGATGACTGTAAAATGAGAATATGCAGCAAAAACACGGTACCCCTCCAAGAAGGCATGGAATGAAAGGAACCTTATGCATTTTATAGCCTCTCCATGGTGTGTATAATCTCACCAGGGAAATATAGGATCAACGTCCAAAGAACATTGCTCAAATATTTCACAGGCTTACGCCGATGCTAAGAGTCTGTCCTTACGAGCCTTACACTGTTTGGACAGGCAGTCAGCGGCTGCTAACTTCTTTACAGTGAATTCATAAACACCATGAATGTCCACTCGAGACCTAAAATGCACAAAGTCGAAGCAGGTGAGTAACCAACCTTGGCGAAATATCGCATCCTTGCTGCATAAAGGCACCCAAGGAAAACCAGAGACTATTAAAAATCCCAAATTCATTAGTTGATTCACTACTTTGTGTTTCTCTTCCATCTTCAAACTCCTCAGTGTGCCACTCGTAGGGGCTAAATCTGCTGACCAGGAATAAGACTACACTGACCCCTATGTAGGCAAAAACAATGCACATCCAAATCTCATAGGCTAAAGGATCAAGAAATGAAAACACTCCCGGTTTGGACTTCTGAGGCTTCTTGATCATGATTGATATCCCGAGGCTCATAAAGGGCTTTGAGAAATCGATCACCTCCTCTCTCACAAGGGTGATGGTTAATGGAGCAATTGCAATATCGGCTTTCTGTAAGGGAAACAAAGGAAAGTAATAGAACCAGGAGTCATGGTCAGAAAGGAATCGTGGTTACGTTATTGGATCAAAGGGAAGGAAAGGAAATCAGGAGAATGGGAATCATTACTTCCCTCGTGGAATCCCAGTAAATACTTAACAGAAGAAAAGCAATTTGTTCCCCAAATATCCCTCCTGTTTATAAATACAGAGTACACCCTTCCGGTTTGATTATGATAACTACATCTGCCTCTACGCCTTGGCAATCTTTGAACAATGCATATGGCCCATAGACTTCAAGACAGGTGAAATGCCTGTCTCCATCTGCATATTTGCTTCTGACTTCATCCTTCATCTTCAAATGTGCACAAGGAAATAAGACGGCATTCCTAGAGTAATGTGGGAAACCCACAATCTCAGACATTGGTACTTTGCATGGAAGGCAAGCATTCACTCAACACGAGTTCAAACGTAATGACTTTATCTTTGAGAAGCGCAGTACTTACCCCATATACAAGTTCTCCAACCATCCCATTCCAAATTTTCGTGTCTGCATCCCTGGCCCCATACTTGCCATCCCCAACAATGGTCAACTTGTACTTGAACCCACAATGCTTGGCTATTTCTGCAGCCAGGTCAACACAGTAGCCCTCGTAGCGCTCATTGCCTTCAAGCATTTCATGATTTTTCTTCATCATAACATATGGAGATTCCTATATGGGAAGAAAGTGCTCTAGTTGATCAAAACAACTGTGTTACTGATCTACTCTCATCCACTCAAATCTTCTGGTTTAATTATTACCTGTAAGCCAGAGATGTTGTAGAATACAGATAGTGGAAAATACGACTGGGAAAAAATTAAGCGTAATGCTTCTGATCAAAGGTCCTCATCTATCTTTCATTATATTTCATGCACATGGCTGGCACCTGGCCATACCAAAGTAAACAAGAGACTCAAAAGCACAAACTGTTAGTATGTCCCCTTGTAGTGTTTGTAATCCTAGTGTTTAGAGAGGAATAATGTGGTTTAACATCTGTTTTAGTCAACTCTGGATCCACCACTCTCTTATTCTAAGTCAGGGCTACCCTGACTCCAAAGAACCGGCATTCACCCAAAACCCTGTGTCACTACGAGTTCGAGGATAAGGTTCTTGTGGAAATCAGGTCCATGACCAGTGATGCCCAGACTCAAAGAGTCGTTGCCATAGTGAGGTATGGAATCTACCCTCTCAGACTTGAGAGCTCACTTCCTCTATGAGATAGAATACCCTAGAATTACGCTACACGGATAGCTAGGGAGTAGCATTCCCCCTGTGAACACCATAAAAAGGAAGCATGAAAACATGACTCAACACCAGCCCCCAAATTTTCTCCACTGGAAAGTGGCACTGAGGATATTTGCGGTTCAGTGAGATAGCTCCTCTCAGTGGCATGATTCAGGCAAAAATCCTCAAACGTCTAGCTTACATTTATTAAGACTTTTCCAAGTGCCAACCAATGTTCTTATCCAAATCCCTTATTAACCTATGTTTTCTTCTCAATATTGTTACCATAATGAATCTCACAAATTCACTACATCACAACTTAGTAAAACGAAATCAGACTGTTTTGCTGCAAAATCACGTATTTCCTCCATTTCATTTCCCCAACAGCTTCTTGTCATAATCGACATCTGCCGTCCATCTATCCAAAGCCTCGACGTTCAAGATCCAGTTCAGTTTTGTCTCATCCAGCCAATATACTTTCACTTAGCACTAGCTATGTGCCAACTACTGTGTTGAGACTCAGAGTTAAAAAGAAGGGAGATCACCCTTGTCTTTCAGGAGTTCACCTTTCCATACGAATATAGAGAAGTTGACAACATTATTAAACCAGGTAACAAATGTAAGGACAGAATGGACCCAGAATCATGTGGGAGTGGAAAGGTAAAACATGGGAGGAATACAAGGAAGGCTCTTCCAGACTTGCCCTAGGTGTCCACCCGTGTGAGCACCAGTTTACCAATTATCTGTGAAGCTGAAGTTCAGTCTTGACGAGGATAAGACGTATTCTGAGTGTTGTAGCTCGTGTTTGTGAGTCCTTCTGACAGAATAAGCATGCAGCGAATGACTAAAACATTCAAAAGCATCACCGTATCAGTTATTCTCCTAAAATATAAGCAGCGATTCTAGTTGACAGATATTTTTCTTAAGAAAAATAACGTAAAACAGAGGCATATGTAGCTAATTACCAAAATTGTAGTGACGACCACAGTCTTATTCTCAAGCCCAGAAGTATCGTTTCCAGAAGGGAGTTCGGTGAGAGTAACAACCATTTTGTCGACTTCGCTCCAGTACCCGATCTGCAAAAGGGTACAGAAGGCGGGCACCTGGACATATGACCTTCCTACTGGCAAAGCACTGAGTTATTTTCAAACCCATGTTTGAATCTGAAATTACACCTACACTAACTAGGCTTGTTCTAAACAGAGATGTATCTTTTATGCATGTGAATCTAATAGGAATAGAAAGAGACTATAAAAATAAACAAAAACAATTCTTAGAAACGGCTTGTCTCTTCGTGTTCACTTTTCATACTCTCCAAGGGTAATTTGTATGGGAGTGATCATATAGAAACATACATAAAATCCAAACAATGGCATTTCAGCCATAACAGAAGAAAAAAATAATGTTGACTTGAACAGTTACATTCACATTTGCACCAGCTATGTTTGGTCTCCCGAACCATAATCTTTCAGCAACAGTTCTTTTTCTTCTCATTAAACTCTTTTTCTACCTCTGTCTAAAAAAAATATAACAGTTTTATTTATTATATCTTAAAATTACATTTCAGGGTTACTTACCAGAAATAAATAGTTTATTTAGAAAACATATTTTAAAATATATGTTTCTGGAAGTTGTTGAATCCAGCTACGTGAATATATGTCTCCAGGATTCTAGAAGATGAGGTGATTGGTTCACTAACTCACCTCCTCACACAGTGAGAATGCCTTCAATTCACTAATGATTTACCTTCCGTGGCCCATTCGTTTTGAGCTCCATGATGTTAATTGTATAATTTATTCTTTTTCCATTCTGGTCAAACTTGATATTTCCTGAGAGACCTTCAACCTGCACCTAATGAGGAAATGGGAAAGGAGCACAATTATAAATTCACTTCCGCCAGATACAGAGTGGTTGACCAGATGACTCTCCCGGGATGCAAGTCAAGAAAATGACACTTATTAGGTTTCTGCTCTTCAACCTACCTTTGTGTAGTTAGGAAATAATATTCCCTCTTTATAAAACAGAAGGGATAAGATAAGAATGACTAATTCAGCAGGAAAAAATAGTGGCCATAGTTAAGTCACATTACAATCATTTTCAGTGACTGACCTGTTTGAGGGCCCTTTCTATTTCTACCCCTTGTCCCCAGGGCACAGCTGGGTTTGCCAGACAGTCTCCTGCATTTCCCCTTCGGGAGATTTCAATTCTCTGCTTCCGTAGGTTTCGAAAAGCTTCGGTCATCACTTGAACGGCGTCATAGGTCAGAGCAGAAGTATACTGAAAAGTACCACATACATTTCATAAGAATGGGAGAAAATTCAGAGGCTCACTGTACACTGGCAATCAAGACTCCAGTTGCCCACCATACATACCATATCAGGGTCCAAGAATTTAGGCACAATTTCTATCTCTAGAAACCTAAGAATGTAAGAGGAGTAGTACGGAATATTGGAACTATGGACTGTCCCTTTGATTCTAAACATTTTCAATTATATTAACATCTCATCTATTTCAGGTGAGACTTTTCATAATAATTGTGTTGATGTTTTCACTTTTGTTTTTGTTTTTCTAACTAGTTTCTCATTAGAGCATCACTTTATGGCCTGACCTGGTGATACAGGAAATTATGAAATTAACAAATCAATATTTCTCCACTGTCTAATGAGAGATTCATCTGGCAATATGGAAAGAATACTGATCATTTTGGGGATCCTTAATCTCTAATTCCACCCTAGTGATGCTCATATAGATCTGCAGTGATCTTTTGAGTGTTTGTTTTTAAACTCTCCTAGGTGATTATGATACTCAATTAGAAGAACAACCAAACTTCATGATTTCTAGGTCCCCTCAGGCTTCAATAATCTATGATAATACTGGTTACAAGCTTATGGTATTCAGATCCCAGTGGGGCAGCAGGATTATTTTAGGAGCCTGGGGCTAAGCAGAAAAAAACTACTACCAATACATGTGTACTAAGCACGGTCAGGGGCTGGATAAGTATTATTATGGCATGTGTATATACTGCCATTTATCTACGTTTGACGCTTCTGTCAATAATGATAAATCACATTTTAACATAAAAGCTTTAATTACTGCTGAGGAAATGTCTGTTATTCAGTATTTTTCAGTCTTTAGGTAACAAAAGTACAGTGAAGCTGGGGGGAAAATGCCATACCTTACTGATTTTGTGACACTCTAAAATTTTTGACCACAAATCCAAAGCAGAACCTCAACATTTCCAAATAATCCTCCTTTCTTCAGTAACTTGGTTCTTCCACTCTCAAAAATGACTATTCTATACCTTCTTTTTGTCTTCTCTGTACACTTCTATACACTTCTCTTTCTCTCCTGCTGACTCCCCTGCCTTCCCGGTCGCCAAGAAAATAGAAGCCAACAGACAGAACCAACTGATCTTTCCACCAAAAACTACCAAGCTCCACCTTCCCTCCATCTCCCTCCTGAGCTGGCATCGCTCGAGGTGGCCACTCCCCTTCCTCAGAACAGCCACTCCAGCCTCACACTGACCCCACCCCTGAGGACATTTTTTCTGCACTTATACCCTCAATATCCTGCATCAGCCTTTTTTCTCTATTGGATCATCTCTATTAGCAATTCTACTGCTCCAGTATCTCCTACCACAAGTAAAAGAAGAAAGAAATAGCTAGGTAGGTAGATTTGATAGATAGGTAGATGATGATGATAGACAGATAATAGACAGATTAGATAGATAGATATAGTAACTGCTTTTTAGGTCCATATCTCCTTCCAATTTCCACCATCTTTTTCTGTTTCCTTCACAAGAACACTTGTTAAGACAGATTTTCTAAATTTTCCATTTCACATCACCCCGCTTGCTCTCTCTAAATGATCTCATTCAGTCCATGGCTTTAAATTGCATTCATACACTCGAACATGACTTCCTCAGCAGTGCCCTTCCTGCCCAGCCCACCCAATCACTCTCCTTCATGGGACCTTGTTTATTCCCGTCATAGTCTCTACCAGCATCTGAGTATCTTCTTCGTGCATTCTTTGTCTACTTCATCTCTCCTCCCCACTAGAACAGTTACTCTAGGGAAGCAGAAAACTTATGTCACCACTGAATTCTCAGAGCCCAGGGCACAGTTGGGCACACTGAAGAGAATTAATAGGAAGGAATGAAAGAGGAAGGAAGGAAGGAAGGAAGGAAGGCCAGAGATCTTGATACTGATTCTATCTTTATGGGACTCACATTGCCTCCCAGTTCAGTGAAAAGATACAGAAACAGATAATTGCAATATATCATTAGAGTGTTATAAATCGGTCCAATGGTGGATAGATGCCTGTGTTGTTTATTTTTAATATGAGAGATGGTACAATAAAGCAAATGAGAAAGTAATTTATGTGGTATGAATTATCCTCTCCTCACATCCAGAAATTGTTCCGAGTTTTTAATGCTAAAAATGGTAATGTGAAGTTATCACTTAATCTTTGTATGAAATAGTTTAGTTGAATCAGTTTCATTTTCTCTCATGAATGAATCAAATTTGATGGGAAATGTGGTAAGAAGAAAGAAGAAAAAGAAAATGATTTTGAGCCCGCAGAACTGTGATTGATGCTGTTAACTGTGATAAGATATTCACATTTACTGCTAAATTTTCTTAAGCAATGTCACTGCAGGCCTATTCATGAGTCCTTCTTGACAAATCTAGATTATCTCCTGGATGGCTGCAGTTAAGTTTCCTGGAAATACCTCTACTAGATGGATCTAAATAAAACCCTTCACTATTTTTTTCCAAAATCTGCAACCTCTTCCTTCAAACTGTACATGCAAGATATTAGCAAAATATACTGTGTTACATATCCATTTAGGCAACTTATATTCCTGGATTGAAAATGTAATTTTCAATTACTGGGAACTTATCCTGAGAAAATATTCTCAAATACAGATAATTTTCACACAAGATATTCATTTCAGTATCATTTGTAATATGCAAAAATTAGAAGGAACCTAGATTTCTGAGAGTAAAGGAATGTTTAAAAGCTATGCTTTCTGGGACTTCCCTGGCGGTCCAGTGGTTAAGACTTCTCCTTCCAGTGCAAGGGGTGTGGGTTCGATCCCTGGTCGAGGAGCTAATATCCCACATGATTTGCAGCCAAAAAACCAAACCATTAAACAAAAGCAATATCGTAACAAATTCAATAAAGACTTTAAAAATGGTCCACATCAAAAAAAAATTCTTTAAAAAAAAAATACACTATGCTTTCTGCCTTGTGGAAGTATTATGTAGTCCTTAAAAAGTTCTACTAATAATGGTTATGCAACAATACAAATAATGTTAGCTATAAAATAAGTGAAAAACAGTATTACAACTAAAGTTTTTTCAACAAAAAGTGAGAGTAATAAACAATGGTGATATCCCTTCAACAAAAAAAGGAAAGAAAAATAAACAAAATGGTTAGAATAACAGGGAGGAAACATACATGATATTTCTTTTCCAAGTATTCTACAATAACCATGTACCTTTTTAAAAAAACTGTATTATAAAAGCATTGTTTTAAGTCATATCTACTTGGGAAAAGACTTCTTGGAGAAATAGGGATATCACATCAGCTTTTTTCTGCCTCACTTATATGATTGTCTCTATTCTCCTAGAGGAAAAAAAAAATTAGTTTGTTTTCTTATACAGCAATCCATCCACTGCTAATTTAACTCTTATGATGAAGTTTAGGTCACTGAATCAGAAACAGGAAGCTGTATTGCAGTTTGTATTTGAGAGTAGTGATCATAGTTAAAAGGCAGACTCTTCCTTCAGTTACCCTGCTCACATTACTATGAGAAATCTATAAAGCCATCTGCAAAATGTTTCAGAGGTCTATAAATGTTGGTGAACTACATTAAAAAATAAGATGAGGTTGAATGAACTAAAAGTATTTAAGTCCACGCAGTATGCGATCATTATGACTCAGGGCATGAGCTCACTAAGAAGAAAAATCCTTCCAACCTTTTTCAAATGTTCAGATCTAATCAAGTCTCAAGCCTATTATCACTGTAAATTAAAAGTCACAATCATAGACACAATTCAGGGCTGAGAGAAAATCAACAGCTTCTGTATCCATACCTCCTTCTTGTTTATGTTCTGCACATGTGGCTCATTTATTTTTCTCAACAAATATATCACATTTTTTATTGGACAGTTAAATATTTCAGTTTTATTCTACCATTCACTAAACTAGATGTAAATTCATTTGAAGGGAACGTGATGGCGATGTAAAAGATCTCCTTCTTCGAAAACAAATGCATCATCTCTGCCCTGACGTTTATGTTCTGTGAAATCCCTCAGCTGAGTTGGAAATTTATATCTCAATGGGGACCATTATGTTCTGTGATGCTATATCACAATCACTCCTATCCACACTTGAAGAAGAAATCTGGGAAAACGTTTTTATGGTCCATTTTCCAAATGTGCTTTTTATTCCATTTCAAATGTATCTTTATTGAGACTTATTTTTCAAAAATAAAATAAAATATGCATTTTATTCAAAAATAAAATAAAATATGTATTTTAAACATGTTTGTTATGCCCAATAGTCATCAGATATTATTTAATAATGCATTACTATAATCACTGATACCTGAAAGGGTAGTCTTACAGCCAAAAAAAAAGAGGAGATGAAAAGGAGCTCTATATACATTTCAAATTTAATGAATATTCAAAGAGGATAAATAGGCTATAATATAAAATTTTATGGATCTTCATAATGATAGCACTTATTCCAAAACATATGTTACCCGCACGGTGTGAAGACAGAAAAAAAAATACCATTCAAAAAGGAAGTACTAGGCTTTAGCATTATGAAAGTGTTACAAAGTTTCCTATGAATGGCCACTTTGCAAATATTCGTTGACACTTGAAATTGAACTGAGTATAGTTTAGAAAGCATGGAATACAGCATCTTCTGATCTCTATCAGGGCTGCCTCAAGTCCTCATTCTACCATTTACAGCTCTGTTGCCTTGAGCAAGTTAACTAAAGCATCAGTGTCCAAAGTTTCTTATCAATAAAATAACGAGAACAATGTCTGCTCTACGTCATAATAGTGTTGGAAAGGAAGGTGAGGGAGAAAGGAAGAATTCATGTTGACCTAGTTCTCTACAAGCCAAACCTGAGTTGGATAGTTTCCTAGTAAGTCCTTTAAAAAAAAAACAAAAAGCTCTATACAACAAATATTTGAATTCCAATTTTATAGGTGAAGATTGCAAGTTACAAGTTATATTTTTCTCAGGGTCACAAAAATATGTGACAAAGGTGGAGGAATTTGAACCCAGATCTCTGCATTTCTGAAGTAATGAGGGTGACTGACCTTCCTGCTTTGCCTGGGCCTGTCCCAGTTTTGGATCAGAAAGTCTGGAGTCCCAGGCACACTGGACCTGTTGGTCCCCTTATTGGGCAAATTCCACATCAAATGAATAAAGTTACAGGAAAGGAGAAGCCGGATGTGTTGAAAAATATGCTAAAAATGCAAGTTATTAACCAGCATGTTTGCCTTCTTTTTTCCTTCTATTACGATCTAACTTGTTCAAAACTAGCTTGTTTTTACAACGTTTTGAAAACTGCCATCCTGATCTACAAGAGTCTCGGATCCAATAAGTTCAGAAGATGATTCTCATGTTGGCATACTAAAGGCCCTGAGAAATACTGCAGTAACAATTCCAGTTTAACTTTGTTTGGTCAGCGTTGCCCAAACTAATTACCATTTAAACATTTTCCTTAACAGCAATTACTTTCCATAAAAAGAGCGTTTGTGTAACATACTTTGGGCTGTAAGTTTTCTAGACTGATAAATTTTACATAATCATTTTAAAAATAGCATCAATTATTTAGTTAAAATTATTATCAACAGAATGATATCTCCCTAGAGCAACTTACACAATATAACAATTCTCAGTTTCTCCATTACAAAATTATCAACATAGTCAAAAATGATGAGCTCTAGGAAAAATAACTAAGCTTATAAGAAAATTTTAGAAAGTCTTTTTTTTTATACTTCTTGGCAATGGCCTAGAATCAACTAAAGCCATAGAAAAGAAAAACATTATTATGAAATACATTATAAACTTAAAATTATTCACTTCTCTTCATTTCAAATTCAACTGAAGTCTAACCTCTGGAAAAGACCTGTCTGTGATAAGGTCATCGTTAATTTCCTCTAAGCCTTTTGAACGTGTGACCTTGTAGCTTCACTGCATAAAACTGCAAAATCTTCAGTAAGACTAAACCTCACTGGAGCAACAGGAGGTCTCACTCATTGTCGGTGGAAACACAAAATGGTGTATATGGCTACTTTGGGAGACAGGTTGCTTCTTACAAAACTAAACAGACTCTTACCATATGATCCGCAATCACACTCCTTGGTGTTTATTACCCAAAGGAGCTGAAAGCAAACGTCCACTCAAAAACCACCACATGGGTGTTCATAGCAGCTTCATTCGCAATTGCCAAAACTTGGAAGCAACCAAGATATTCTTCAACAAATGAGTGGATAAATAATTTGGGGTACATGCAGACAATGGAATAAGATCATCGCTACAAAGGAGCGAGCTACCAAGCTACGCAAAGACATGGAGGGACTTTAAATGCATATGACTCAGTGAAAGAAGCCCATCAGAAAAGGCTACAGACTGTATGATTCCAACTATATGACCTCCTGGAAAAGGCAAAACTATGGAGACAGTAAGAACTACGGAGACAGTCGTTGCCAGGGGCTGGGGGGGAGGGAAGGACGAATAGGTAGAGCCACCTTTAGAGCAGCAGAGATGCTCTGTCTGAAACTATAATAACGAAAGCATGTTACTGTCCGTTTGTTCAAACCCAGAGAATGTACAACAACAAGAGTGAACAGTAATGTAAACTGTAGTCCTTGGGTAGTTACGACGTGCCGATGAAGGCGCATCAATTCTAACACACGTATCACTCTGTGAGTGGAGTTGATGTTGGAGAAGGCTGTGCATGTGCAGGAGAAGAGGATATATGGGAAATGTCTGTACTTTCTGCCCAGTTTTGCAGTGAACCTAAACCTGCTCTACAAAAATAAAGTCTTAATTAGAAAGCTAATAAAAACTCAACATCTTCAGTAAGCACACAAGCTGTATCACATTTCCAAGGGGGAAAAGACAGCTCCACTGGCAGGAAACCACCATTAACATCCTTTTTTATCATTCTCTATGAATAATAAAAATAAATTTTAATACACTAGGGAGAAAGACTCTTGAATGTAAAAAGAATATATTAAAAACAACATATCTTTGCCTAAATTAGCCAGATTGGCTACTGACCCTGACGGAAAATCTTGCTTAAGGACCAAGACTTTTACATTCTGAAACACTAGATTCACTTAGGGGTTCAAATTTTCAGCTAAAACGAATCAGATTCATCAAGATAGAAAAAAGATACTCGAATCAACACAGTGTCTGGCTTTGATCCACCCGTCGGTAGGTAGGTAAAGGCTTTTCTTAGAGGCAGATATTTTACTTTGTTCGTTGCATAAGTTCCTCCCCCCTGATGCTCCCCACTTCTTAGGCACCTTCTAACAGGTGAAAGTTCCTTATTTTTTTGTAGTCTATGAACAACAAAACCAATATTTTCCAGGGTAATTTAAGATTTGATTTCAGCAGAGGTGACCTGCTGAAAGTCACTACAATCTTTAAGAGACACAGGAGCCTCTTGAGGGTCATAAATTTGGCAAAAATTAGAAATGTTAGCATATGTTTTTGCATGCCTAAATTTGCACGTCACATGATCATGGTATTAGAGATTTGGGAGAAATCTCAGAGATCGTGGACACTTATTCCCTTTGCAGACAAAAAAATGTGGACCTGAGATGAACCCAGATATCCTGCATTATAATTCAAGCAGTGGTAATGTATTTTTATTTTTCATGGTGTAAGGTGTATTTCAATAGCTTAATAAATTATTTTTCAAGTAATTTTTATGAAATAGGTAATGTTATCAATATCAAATTTTCAATTTATGGGTTTATATCAGTCATAAACACACTTTTTAAACCACAAAACATAAAGGACTAAACTTGTCAAGCCTCTTTTTTGTTGCGTGTCAAAATACTTTAATGTTCGTTGTAGGACACTATAGTGTGCCAGCAGTGGGTTTGGTCAGTTAAAACATTCGAGAAGCAGAATTAATTCTCTGAAGCCACCAGGGCACTATTTAATGCACAGCACTAATTACCGAACTCAAGAAGATTATGCTATTTCCAGACAGGTCTAATAAGTCTCTTAGGATAGCAATTAAGAAAGTTCGAATTGCTGCTTTAAGTCTTTTCCTGAGTAAAACGGGATTCTTGCAGGAAAGCCATTATTTAAGTGGCACACAATGTCAGTCCTGTATTAGGGTTGAATTCCTTGACACTGGCAGGCCTGGCAGAAGCAAGTCAAACTAGGTTCAAGCTGTCCACTTGACAAAGTAGAATGGATGATTACATCTTGCAGGTTGTTGAGACCCCGAAAACCCTGAAAATCCATCTCAAAATAGAAATGTGTGTAAATTAGTTTGGAGATAGTGGCAAATCATCTCTATCATCTGCCTCTTTGTCCACATCTTTTTGAGGAAGGGAAAATGCTCCCTTTAACTGTCCCATTTAAACCCAGGCACCGCGATGGTTCAGGTCTGATTACTACAGAATTTTCTATTTCATCCCGTAAAATAACACGACTTTTCTGCCATGGCTGAGTAAAAGAACACAACAGATGCTAAGGGCAGGAATTTAAACCCCATCCTATAGCAATGATAATTACTTATTTTCTTCTTTCTCTGTGACGATATTTTCAAAGTGTTGCCCTAGTTTTCGCTTTATTCCTCTTCATTTCAGCAAATCTCTGTTCTGTGCCTTCTGTGCAAATCCTGGCATGAGACGAGGGACCAAGAACACAGAAGGAAGGAAGGAGACTGCTTTTCTGAGTCTTGTTTTCCATCCACAAATTCCTCTCAGCTGAATTTGTATTAATACATTATAAATGCACGGTTGTGATTTTTGCGATTATTATTTCTAAAGAAATGGAGAGAACTGGCAACAAATCCATTTATTCTCCCCCCTCCTCAGACCACAACCACCATTCAGACAACTGACAGCCGTTGTCTGCATTGTTCCTGCGTCGCCCTAAAAGCTCTCCTGCCACCAAGTTCTCTTGTCGCCAGGGCAGCCCATAATCTTCCTGTTTCAAAACCGTGGTGATGGCTCTCCTCTAGGGGGTCCCTGCTGCTCTCAGAAGGAGACTAAACGTTCCTTAGTAGGTCAGCAAGGCACTCAAGATCTGGAGCCTGCATTTTTACAAGTATTATTTCTCAGAATTCCCCCCAAACACCTCTGTTCAGACTCCAGCCTTACAGAAATATTTATATTTTCCTTGCACGCCAGACTTTAATTTCTCATTTTCTCTATGGGAAGTTATTGCCCCTTCTTTCTCCTAATACCTACCTCTCCTTCAGGTTTTAAATTCCATATGATTTCCTCAAAGAAGGAAGCCTTTTCTTACGTCTAGAACTGGGGTTAGGAGCCTCTTAAGGGTGTTACCACAGAACTTTTGCTTTCCTCTATCTGTTCATTCAGAAAGCCTTTACTGAATAGCTGCTCTGTGCCAGGCCTTATTCTAGGAGCCTGGGAGCAAACAAAATCAGTGAACAAACAAACACCAACAAAAAATCCCTGCCCCCATGTCACTTACTTTCAAGATGGAGGAGACAATTAACAAGGTAATGAATAAATTCATTATAAATACAGTACACTAGGAGCTATTAAAGGGAAAAATACGAAAAAGCTGGAGCAGGGAAGGGGGATGGAACGCACCCTAATGGGTGGGAGATTGCAAGTTTAAATAGAGAACCTGCTTCTGGGGTCGTTAAGGAGATGGAACCTGAACAAAGAGCTACAGAGCGCAGGAGGCTTAGCCTTGCAGATGCTAAGGGCAGAAGAGTCCAGAAGAGGACAGAGCCAGTGCAAAGGCCCTGAAGTGGGAACGTGTCTCCCGTGCTTAAAAAATGGCAGAATGATACGTGCACCCCAATGTCCACAGCAGCTCTATTTACAACAGTGAAGACGTGGAAACCACCTAAGTGCCCACCGACAGACGACTGGATAAAGAAGATGTGGTACATATATACAATGGAATATTACTCAGCCATAAAAAAGAATGAAATAATGCCACTTGCAGCAACATGGATGGACCTAGAGATCATCATACTAAGTGAAGTAAGTCAGAAGGAGAAGGACAGATACCATATCATATCATCTCTATGTGGAATCTAAGAAAAGGGTACAAATAAACTTATTTATAAAACAGAAATATATTCACAGATGTAGAAAACAAACTTATGGTTACCAGGCAGTGACAGGGGGGATAAACTGGGAGATTGGGATTGATATATACACATTACTATGTATAAAATAGATCACTAGTAAGAACCTGCTGTAGAGTACAGGGAACTCTACTCAATACTCTGTAATGACCTATATGGGGAAAAGAACCTAAAAAAGAGTGGATCTATGTATCTGTATAACTGAGTCACTTTGCTGTGCACCTGACACTAACACAACATTGTACATCAGCTATAGTCCAATAAAAATTAAAAAAAAAAAAGAACTGGCAGAAAGGCCACTGAAGCTGAAGCAGAGGGCGTGAGGGGGGAGCCCGAGAGAGGAAGGCGGAGCATGTAGGGCTTCGTGGCCAGTGGGGTGAGTCTGGCTTGCGCTGCTGTGGTGTGAATGGCCGCGGGGCTGGGGGGCCGGAGAGCAGCAGGGACGTAATGTAATTTACATTTTAAAAGGACCGCAAGCATGGGAGAGAGAGGGGTCAGTAAGGAGGCAGGGAACCCCGTCTAGGAGATCACTGCAGTCACCCGGCAGCAGGGCCATGGGGGCTGGATTTAGGGTGGGTGCAGAGGAGGCGTAGTGTTTCCTGACAGATTGGATGTGGGCCACCGGGCAAGAGAGGGCTCCGGGACACTTGCAAGTCCTTGGCTGAAGGAACAGCTGAAAAGATGGGGTTGCCATCAACTGAGAGGGAAGGGTTGTTGTAGGAATAGTTTTTCAGGGGATGAAGAGGGAGCAGAGGTGGAAATCAGAAGTTGAGAATGCGTTGATATTCACGCGTCAGTAAGACAACTTCCACCAAAGTTAATACAAGGTGATTGCTGGTTTCTAGCCTGAAGACGATCAACCCCTTGAAGACTGGAACTTTGTCTTTTCTCTGACACCTAGAACAGTGACCGTTTGCAGAGTAAAAACTCAGTAAAATGTATAATGAATTGATGAATGAATAAGTGAATACTGCCCCAAGTTAGCACATTAGTGAAAGAGAGTCAGATTTTAAATCATTAGAGTTATTTTTGGTACAGGATATAAGAATGAAGAAATTTAACATTTGCAATTTATATTCGGTGGTTATTAAAATATGTTAAATATTGAAACACATAAGGTTTTACTTGTATTTATTGAATAAGATTGATTTTAATTAGGAAGCTGTGGAAGCTGCATTAACTTTCAAGGAAGACTAGAAGTCTTAAATAATTATTAATTTAATAGTCCCACAACTTGATATAAGTTATATAATTTCCAATGCCTAACCACGGAGAGGATTTGATGTAATGAATTATATTTTTACAGGCTTTCATGCCTATAGCATAAGCTTACGATTTAAATTATCTAGCAACATACCTGATACAGTCAATGACCCAAAAGACAATGTAAAAAGAGATGACCGCATTCGAGATATTTTCGCTTGGACAGATGATATATGCTTGTTTGTATTAGGAAATGGTATATCGTTCCCTATCCAGTTTTTCTTCCTTTCTTCTGTGCATGAAACAATCATGAGAGAAACAATCATGAAAGCCCTGTCTTGGAATTACTCTTTACACCTGTTGACAACTCACTCCTCCCGATTTCCTGGACCTGTTATGCTGTTGCATGGCCTTGAGCCTCTTTCCCAAGCACCCTCCCACACTTTCCCTCCTGCTCAACCATGGGCAAAGCCCTGCTCAGGCGTCTTACCTCTGGAAAGCCTTCCTACCATACTGTCCTAATCATGTGTAGGAGCTGCCACAGTTTACATGTATCACTCTCTATTATATTTGCTTACTAGCATGTTTGTATCTTCCATAAGACTTTGGATTATCAAAGGCAAGAGTCGTTTTTTAAAAATATATTGAGTTCCCGGCTGTCTAGTACATGAGCAATATGCCTCCGTGTTAGGATGAACTCCCACCCAAAGGCAAGTCCTCCACACAGATTTTCAGTACTTTTTATCAAGCTTCAAAGACCATATAAGATATATCTCCTATTGGCACCTATGTTTCCAAAGCTGTGCTCAGTAAGTCTTTGTAAATGTTGTTCAATGTTTGAGCTGAGGGTCAAAAAGTGACTGAGAGCCTACTTTTGGGGGGTGGAGCGTGAAGTAGAAAAGAACAGCTTTACTGCTTTGCCAGGCAAAGGGGGACACAGCAGGCTCGTGCCCTGAAAAACTGTGTGTCCCAACCCGGCAGGATTTGGTGAGGAGTTCTGTAGCAATGGTTCCAGGGTGGGGTTGCCGATAAGGACCAGGGTGTGTGCAGGGCCTCCAGGACCTTCCCTGAGTTCCAACCAGCAGGTTCAAACAGCTGCTAATCAGGGAAGGGAGGGGATGCAGAGACAAGGGAGGGGCAATCAGGGAACAACAGTGTAGCCTTGGGGCAGGGTCCTTGTACTACCTCAAGGGATACACAGCCCATGGAAGAGGCTGTGTTTTGTTGTTTTTTTTTTTTAACAACTTTATTGGAGTATAATTGCTTTACAGTGTTGTGTTAGTTTCTGCTTTATAACAAAGTGAATCATCTATACGTATACATATATCCCCATATCTCCTCCCTCTTGTGTCTCCTCCCACCCTCCCTATCCCACTCCTCTAGGTGGTCACAAAGCACGGAGCTGATCTCCCTGTGCTATGCGGCATACCGTATGCTAACACACATATATGGAATTAAAAAAAAAAAAGTTCTGAAGAACCTAGGGGCAGGACAGGAATAAAGACACAGACCTACTAGAGAGGCCATGTTTTTAAACTTTTAAGCCTATGCTCTTTGCGGCGCCCCATAAGGAAGGGCCATCACGATTTTTCTGAAACTTGTCAGAAGAAGCCAAAACGGAGCCGCTCTGGAGGGAAATGTTACAGCCAGAAGGGAGCAAAGAAAGGTCACCAACAGAGTGAACTCTGGTGCTAGGTCTTAGCAAAAATGTTAGCAGAATGCATCGCCAAAGATCTCTAATCCCTTAAATCCGCTTGCGCTTTGATGCATAGCACGTGAACTTTAATAATGATATGACTTCCATGAGAAAAAAATCATCTCCTTTTGCTTTCCTCCTTCTCACAGCCAGCAGCAGTGGAAGGCTACACGATGACGAGCAGAGGAACATCAGTCCCGTCTGAGGGTGAATGCCACGTGTGCGCTCCATCAGAGAACTTAACCGGCAACCACATCTGGATGCCGGGAAGCCTGCAATCCCAGGGGATGTGGTCCTCAGTCAGACCCCTGCTGAACACAGGCGGAGACAGACACTGATGGGGGTCCCCTCCCTTCTAAGCAGCCCTGTTAAATGGTGGCACGCCCACACGCCCTCAAGCCCTTTATAAATGTATACGTGCTGAATCTCAGTCAAGGTCACCAAACAAGAAGTCACCTACTTTACAGAAAAAATTAGCTCTGGGCTATGCTTTAACATCCTATGGGATGCTTTCCTAAATTTGACATTGAATTAATAGGATCCATTTACACACCCCAAAGTAGAAAACTTTAAAGCTTCTAATTCTTATCTAGCACCAGTCTCACAGCCAGACGCAAATTTAAAGCCAAACATATCTGTTTTTTCAATTTGTGCAGAAAACAACAATATCAACAAAACTTCTCCAGGATGTATGTACATAACTATGAGAGCAACTGAAATGACACTGTCCCTGACTGGTTCTTGCACAACCTGCATTATAATACACAGATAAACAGATCACTATACGTTTGACAATATTCTTTTCTGCAGCTTTTATTTTTCATAAACCTAGTCACAAAAAGTAAACACGATCTCATCTCACTCACTCTTCCTCCCTCAGGTTTTACTCTTATCTCTGCTCTCAATCAGGTGACAAACAGAAGAAAAAGAAAACCCTTCCTATCAACAGCAGAAATATGTCATATTTGGAGGTAAATATATGCATGTATGTATATACACAATAAAGCACACTGAATAAACCAGTGGAGACCTCAAGGTGTCCAGACCCACAGAGAATAGAAGATGAGTCTGGATAGCGCTTATTACCGAGCAGTGCATGACATTTAGCATTCAAAGTTTCTTTGATTACATAAATCATTATATTTATTTTGTTAATTACAAAAACAAATTGAGACTTTTATCTTCTTCCTAAGGCGTCCCAGAGAACAGGCTACTCACCAGCAGTTAGAGATAGAGATGAGGGTGGAGGTGGAGGTGGAGATTGAGGTGAAGGGGGAGGGGGAGGGGAGGGGGAGGGGGAAGGGAGGGGGGAGGGGGAGGGGAGGGGGAGGTAAAGATGGAGGGGGAGATGGAGGTCAAGATGGAGATGGAGGTGGAGGTGGAGGTGGAGATGGAGGTGGAGGGTGAGGGAAGGGGGAGGTAGAGGTGGAGTTGGTGATAGAGATCAAAATGGAGGTGGAGGGGGAGGGGGAGGTGAAGATGGCGGTGGAGGTGGAGGTGGAGTTGGTGATGGAGGTGAAGGTGGAGGTGAAGATGGTGGAGGTGGAGGTGGAAATGGAGATGGAGGTGGGTGTGGAGGTGGAGGTGGAGGTGGGGATGGAGGTGAAGGTGGAGGTGAAGATGGTGGAGATGAAAACGGAAATGGAGATGGAGGTGGGGATGGAGGGGAGGGGGAGGTGGGGATAGACATGGTGATGGAGGTAGAAGTAGATCCCGATAGACATGTACCTTAATTGTCGTCGTGTGTGCTCCGGGGTATTCTTTTTCTTCCAGTGTTGACCACCTTTCTATAAACTTAGATACCATGGAGTCATCATAGTCCACTATCTGAAATCCAGAGACGTTTGCACCTCCAAACTGAATTTTTAATAGGTCTCCATCGGTAAATCCCTGGACAGAGAACATATTTATGTCATGCTTTCTATTAAGAACCAAATAGAACTTAATGTTAACCAAATAGCTCTATACATTGTGGTTTTACAAATTTCAAAGAACTCATGAGGGAGATAAAAAGCCTATAGTAAATGTTTCATGTACTTTAACAGCCAATATTCTTCCCCAGCACCTAGCCTCATCCTGGTCATAGTGGGTCCTTAATCAATGATTGTTTATTGGTCATACTTACATAAAAGTTCTCTGTATTACTGAGAAATCTTCCAAGGATAAGGACTGGGTTTTATTTACTGTATCTACAACAAAGCACCACCAGATACTTAAACATTAAGCTACTTCTCCAAGAGCTACAACATTGTGTGATGGTTATTTCTATTTAAATTGTTCATTCTCTCAGGTGATATAAAAACCTTTTAAATGAGAAGGGAAGGAACCAAATGCTCTGTCATTATTTGAGAACAATTAAGCATTTTCACTTTAAGCATGAAACTTAGTTTTTATAAAATGTATTAAATTTTAAAAATCCACTTCTACTGCATTGTTAGAATGAATTCAGTCATTACTAAAGCTATCATATAGTGTTTCCACTGATTTCAAATCTTGTGCTGCCATAAATTATATCTCAGTTTGGGAGTACATTCTCTGAAAGATGAAATCACAACTTTAAAAAGTCACAATTATAAATATTTTCATCTTATACACTTATTCCTTATTATCACACAGAAGAATTGGAAATATTTTGACTAAAATCTGAGAGCCTTTTCTTTGTTGTTGATATTAAAAATATAGTTTAATATTATTTGTGTGGAGAAGGATAATTACTCTGTTATTGGCTCATATTTTTGTTTTTCTTTTTATCAAATTATGCAAATAGAGGAAAATGTATATAACAAAAATCATAGATTTTCTGTTCTGACCCACGCATGCCTCAGTTAAGCTGCTTCAAAACAATCAATTTCAGTAATTTTTGTTTTTCGTGTATTTACCTCTGTAATTCTGCATGACACATTTTTGCTCTTCTTTCCTAACTTACCCATGTTAGATTTTCTTCTTCAGTTTACACTTGTGCCAGATGAGTATGTAAGTCTCATAAGCAAGACATCTATCTCCTCAGCCATTTTAATGTTCACTGTTTTCACAGTTAGAATTCTGTTTTTCAGAGCAAAGCCAAATAATGTGCTTGGATTGCATTTTCCTTCTTTAATAGTATTTTATTCTAATGTTAATGATTGCTTCATTGTTTTCACTACTAGAGCTTTCTCTATACCTATTCTTATTTTTTTTCCAGTTGCTCCATGTAAAAATTTTCATGTTTATATGGGTAAAGCTTTTTTCAAATAAAATATTGAAACATATCAAGTCATCTGTCTTTTCCCCTGCATCCTGGAGCCTTCCACCTTAACGCTGCAATCTGAATGGTTCCTCTTTCATCTGCTCTGCAATTGTTCTCCTGAAATGCCCCTTCCCCTCTTTTCTGAGTAGCTTCTCTGTTTCCTCCATCACTTTTCTCTCCCGTTTTACTCCTTTCTTCAGCTAGAGCCCTCAGGAGTCTCCTGAGACACGTGGAGGTACCTTTTCTGAGACACTGAATGTCTGTAAACACCTTTGTTTTCTCTGACACTCGACTGGTATTTTGGCTGGGTATAGAATTTTCAGTTGAAACCCTGATCATCTGAAGGCATTGTTCTACTGACTTACTGTTTCTACTGAAAAATACAATAGCATTATTTCTAAATATTTTTTGTCTGTGACCTGCTTCATACTCCTTCTGGCTTCCCACCTGTCATAAACTTTAAGATCTTCTATTTATCTCTGAAAGTTCATGGCGATATTTTACGAAAGAAGCCTTTTGTCTTTCCTTATTGTGTGTACTCAATAGGCAGATTTATGTCACTTAGTACCAGAAAGTTTTCTGAATGTTTCTCTGATAATTTCCTTCCCCTGTTTTCACTATGTCTGTTTAGAAGGTTTATTAATAAGACATTGCAACCCCTAGATTAAACGTCTGAGCCCCTCAGTTTTCTCCACATACACCGTTTTTTATTGTATTGTCATTTTGCTACAGAATCTGGAAGATTTTCTCAAATTTACCTTCAAACTCATGTAATTTTACTAGTTATTCTAGGAAAAATAAGTTAACTTCCCAGAGCTCTTTCTTGTTCCTTGATTTTTTTTTTATAGCAGCCTTTTCTCCTCTTTATGGATAACATATTTTATCTTATTTCTCTGAAGATATTCTTACAGTTTGAAGCATTTTTCTCCTGATTCCTGCCTGCCTTGTTTCTGTGTACTTGTTTATTTGTATTGCATCCCTCATGGCAAAGACTTTTTTCTCAACTGTCTGGTAATGCTTGGCTGTCTAAGAGGAAGATGCTAAAACATTTCGTGGAATTTCTATGCGCACAGGCGGGGCTGGTTGATGAGTGAGCATCACTGTAAGGCAGAGTCAGGTGGGCGGATTGCAGGGCTTTTTGTCTGATTCTGAAGGGCTGAAGAAATGAGAATTGGATCCCTTATGACCGCTTCCTCATTCTTTATCCCCTTTAATGACGTATCAGGAAATGAACTATAGCCTGTGTTTGGGGAGCCTAATCAAGCATTCAGCAATTTCTGAAGAAATAAGTCGCTAACAATATCTGAGGATTTTTCTATCTTTTACAACCACTTCCTTTAACACCCATTAGCCACTGGACATGGGAAAAGGGACATTCCCAATCAAGACTTTGGAAGATGAAAGCCCTTCAACTTTGGATGGCATTCTCCAATTTTAAATGTCACTGAAATTTTCAGGTGCCCTAGAGATTCTCAGAAACTGCAGCATTCTACAGATTCTTTGAATTTACTGATTCACTAGAAATTCCATATGGCGAGGATACCAAGTATTCAGAGAAGGAAAAACACAACTTGAATTCAGATAAAATGTTAGGTAGATTTCTCCCTATAGCAGCATGACAGCAGCAAGAACTTGCTTTTATTTTTGAACCTTTTTACATTGGTCAATCAAACACATGTTTCCTTTTTCACAGCATCTAATATCAATTCTCAAATTGATGAACCTCCTTCTGCCATTATTTCTCAATGTCCCAATATAATCTTCTCCATCTGGACATTTTTAAAGATCACAGCTTTCGGTGTGGCTCTGTGCTGTTCATCAATGGCACACTTTACACAGGGACTGACTGTCCAGGCTGTTCCCTGCACAGAATGTGGTTCTGGAAAGCCTGATTACAGAGCTTCACTTATTTTAACTCTCGCTTCTCTGGTCTGGACTCATTTAGGATCTTTAAGCCATATTATAAGGGTAAGTTCTAAAAAATTATTATAGTGATGAGCCATTTCATTGCCAAACAGAAATTTTATCTTGAGCAACCAACTTCTCCCAATATCATGTAGGTTTGAGATTGAATATTCTTTATCACTGGTGCCACTTTCTAGTGAAAACAATATTTATCACTTGTAATGTTGTGGGTTTTTTAAATCTCTCCATGACTACTGGAAATAATGTCTTGTGATATAACAATCTAATATTCCAGAAGCAACATCATAAATCCTCATCTGTATAAATAGGAAATTTTTCACAGTCCTATAATGCTATTGAGAATACACTCTCATTCTCTGCTTTTGTCACTCTTTTAATCACCTTTTTTTCTGAGGCTGGGGAGACGGAGCCCTCAATTGCACAGAATCATACTTGTTTAAAGAACGTAAACCTTTGCAGCAGGGAAGCCTCAAGCTCACGTTAATGCCGATCTAAAAAGTATTTTGAAAAAAGAAATTTCTAGTGGTAGTTCTAAATTGACTTTGATCATACTTAAGAAGGGAGATACAATTAATCACGGGAATGTTTCAGTATAATCTTAATTTGAGGGGAATCTCAATGAAAAAGTGATCAGCTACAGTTATTCAATTTTCATTGTGTTGCTTATATAGTAAGTAGGAAATCAGACATAAATAATACACAATATATAAATATTCTGGGTATTCCAGGCTTTATTTTGTACCAATACATATTCTCACAAATGTGCATTTCAAATATTATAGATACTAAGAACTTTAAAGAAATGGGCAAAGGGTAAAGTGTATAAATTACAGTGACAGTGAGAAACAAGGGGAAATTTGGACACTTAAATTTTATATCTTTTTGAAAATTTTCCCTTAGTTAAAATACACCTTTAACACAAACTATAAGCTTGTCAAATATTGTTCTATAATTTCTCACATCATTTATAACAATAGGAAATTGATTAGAAAATATGAAATGGAAAGTAAATCTAAAATGTAACAAATTCAGAAAAATATTGTCACTTCTAATTGATCAATATAATCAAAATATGTTTTTAAAAATACCACTGATAAATGCTGGCCATAAATTTTTTTTGAATTAACAGGCATCTCTATTAAAATAATAAATATCATTAATTCACCTACCAGATTTGCAATGATGTAATGGTACCCTTTAACATGTTTTCCAATGGTAATAACCTAACAAAGATAAAGAAACAAATGTAAGTAATGTAAATGTAAAATTACTTATGCTATGACCTGATTCAGAAAATAAATTTTATCTACTGTGTTTCCTGATAGTCTACAATGAGTCATATTTGATAAAATATAATTATCAAATTCAGATATTTCTCTCAGAAAAAAGTAACCATACATTTTAGTGCTTTATAAATATTATCTTTCAAGAAGTCAATAACTAAACAAAAGTGATTACCTTGGTTTCGTTAATAGTGAAAATAAGGTTTCAATATTTTAAGAAATGTGAAACCAAAAACGTGTTGAATCCATAATAAGTCATAATTTTATCCCTACAAGAGCTATTTTTTTTCTTTTCAGTGAAACATAGACAGCTGAACCCAACATCTGAGATTTTATATTCACAATCTACATTCAAAGATAAACACAGAGTTTATAGCAGTACATGGGTTTTAAAAGACTATTAATAAGCATATAACAGAATTGTTATATAGATCTATAAAATAAAATTCCAATCTTAAGAATCTTGAAATTCTTATAGTCTAGTTCAAATGAACATTGTTATTTCTGGTTTAAGGCAGCAAAATATCAGAGAAGCTAATTTTTCTCCACAAATCTAAGTAAAAAATCATGGAACAAGTAGTCATTTGGTAATGCTCACAACAGTTTTGGACATTATTGCATCAACTGGACTCTTCGCTGATCTCTATCACTTATGGAGAGAGGTAGGTAAAATGGCCTCACTGTAGTCCTGGTACTGAGATACTCAAATATAATTTCTATTTTTAAGAAAATAGTCACACTAACGGAAAGCGTTAAATGTTATTAAAAATTGAAAAGATTAGATCCCCTCCCTTACTGAACTGTTTTGGTGGCTTCCCATTGCTTTTATTAGCATAATGTACGAAATCCTTCACATACTGTGAAGTTCAGGCCCACCTTCTCACTCTCTGTACTAGAGCCACATGGCCCTCTTTTTGTTTCTTTGTGCAAAAAGAGCTTCTTTCCATCACCTCAGGGCTTTCATAGATCCTGTTTCCTCTGCTTGGAAAGTTCCCTCCACACCATACCCTTTGTCTCTTAAGGCACAGTGAATCTCAGCCCAGTGTTACCTCCTAGAAGACTCCCTCCCTCATCCCAGGCAAAGTCAGATGCTCCAAAGCAACACACTTAGTCAAAGAGCAAGAGGAGGGCCAGATCCTAGAAGGATTCCACCATATGTTACTTTGATAGTACATGGTCACAAATTTGGAAGGGAGTTAGGCTTATCTTATTTTTTAACTTTTTTTTTGTAACACAACTAAATTGCCTTTTCCAAGAAAATGAATACTCTGTGTTGAAGGGAGAATTTTGAAGAAAAGATGTCCTCCTGAATGAAAAATATATTAATTAGCATCAGCTGAACTGAGACGGTCATGCCCCTCATATTTCCTACTGGCATCTGTTGATTGTGCTTATTGGTCATTCTATTTTCATAATCGTGCATGTTTTACTTCTGGGAATTAAGAAAAAACATAGTATTAATGGTGCTACCAGAAGCAGAAGTAGTTGAGTTTAGTGTTCATTGAGAAAAAGGAGAAATATGAAAAATGGTCTAGCCTTACTTCTCTCTGAGAATTAGTATCAGCCATACCATCATACCTTTGCTTTATGGAGCCATTAGTGTTGCATTAACAGTAGTAAATTTATGTTAATTTATGTTAATTTCTAAATGTTTTTGATGTCTGAGTCCTTTCCCCACCTAATCACAACTAGAAATAAGTGTCTCTAAAGTTTTATTGAATGATAAAATACTCATAGACTAACAGCATTTAATTATATTTCTAACTAAGCAGTTATGAATATAAAGTTTCATCTCATCTCCGTTCTCTTGACAGAGTGAGTAAGTCAATAGTGTTTCCTTTTCTTGAAATGTACCTCAACCCCACTTTCTGCCTGGTAAATTCTATTCCTTGAAGGCCTCCCATGATCTCCCAATCAAAATTATTTTCTTCTGCAATTTTTTTCTCATAACATCCTGTTCTGTTCATTCATAGCATGTACCATTACTATAATTGCATATTAATGTAACTATGAAACATCATGGCTATTCACCTTGATGGGCATGCCTGTTCTGTTTAACACTATGTCTTGGATCTCCTGCAGTGCTTGTCTGGTAAACATTAGACACTCAGGCTAATTCACTGAACAAACAATTGGAGGAATCCAAGCCAGCCAGCCAAGTGGTACCCATGTGTGACCCATTCATACATCTTCCGACACCTGTTAAGACAGGTACTTCCTCCTGCATGCTCTTAGACCATACTGCATTACAACTTGTAATACTGCAGTGTTTATTATGTGTGTACATTTTCCTTCCCCTTTAAACAATGAATTCAGAAGGTAAAGTCAAGACCCTTACCTTTCTTTGCATCCCTCATTCCAGACACATACAATGTCCTCAATAAATCCACACACTCACATAATACATTCAAATAAAATATATGTTCAAAATACTGTGTACATTTTGAATGGATGTCCATATGGACATTTATCTAATCACGATCATATATTTGCTACAAAAAATTTCATTCCATGAAATAATGCCATTTGCAGCAACATGGATGGACCTAGAGATTATCATACAAAGTGAAGCAAGTCAGACAGAGAAAGACAAATATCGTATAATATCACTTATATGTGGAATCTAAAATATGAACAAATGAACGTATCTATGAAACAGAAACAGACTCACAGACATAGAGAACAGACTTGTGGTTACCAAGGGGAAGAAGGCGTAAGGGAGGGAAGGATTGGGAGTTTGGGATTAGCAGATGCAAACGATTATATAAAGAATGGATAAACAACAAGGTCCTACTGTATACCATAGGGAACTATATTCAATATCCTGTGATAAACCATAATGGAAAAGAATATGAAAAAGAATGTATATATGTGTGTGTGTGTGTGTATATATATATATATATCTGAGTCACTTTGCAGTACAGTAGAAATTAACACAACATTGTAAATCAACTATGCTTCAATAAAATAAATTTTTAAAGAATTCTATTCCACTCATGCAGCTTAATATTATCAAAACAAACAACCCAATCAAAAAATGGGCAGAAGACCTAAATAGACATTTCTCCAAAGAAGATATACAGATGGCCATGAGGCACATGAAAAGATGTTCATCATTGCTAATTATCAGAGAAATGCAAATCAAAACTACAATGAGATATCACCTCACACCGATCAGAATGGCCATCATCAAAAAATCCACAAACAATACATGCTGGAGAGGGTGTGGAGAAAAGGGAAGCCTCCTACACTGTTGGTGGGAATATAAGTTGGTGCAGCCACTATGGAGAACAGTAGGGAGGTTCCTTAAAAAACTAAAAATAGAACTATCATATGATACTGCAATCCCACACCTGGTTATATATCAGGAGAAAATCATGATCCAAAAGGATACATGCACCCCAATGTTCATTGCAGCACTGTTTACAATAGCCAAGACATGGAAACAACCTAACTGTCCATTGACTAGAGGAATGGGTAAAGAAGATGTGGCACATATATACAATGGAATATTACTCAGCCATTAAAAAAAGAATGAAATAATGCCATTTGTAGCAACATGGACAGACCTAGAGATTGTCATAGTGAGTGAAGTAAGTCAGACAGAGAAACAGAAATATGGTATGATATCCATACCATAAGTGGATTAACACCATGCACAAAAATAAACTCCAAATGGATTAAAGAATTAAATGTAAGACCAGACACTATAAAACTCTTAGAGGAGTACTTAGGAAGAACACTCTTTGACATAAACCACAGCAAGATCTTTTTTGACCCACCTTCTAGAGTAAAGGAAATAAAAACAAAAATAAACAAATGGGACATAATTAAACTTAAAAGCTTTTGCAGAGCAAAGGAAACCATAAACGACAAAAAGACAACCCTCAGAATGGGAGAAAATATTTGCAAATGAAACAACAGACAAAGGGCTAATCTCCAAAATATACAAACAGCTCATGGAGCTCAATATCAAAAAAACAAATAATCCAGTTAAAAAATGGGTGGAAGACCTAAATAGACATTTCACCAAGGAAGACATACAGATGGCCATGAGGCACATGAAAAGATGCTCAACATCACTAATTATTAGAGAAATGCAAATCAAAACTACAATGAGGCATCACCTCATGCCAGTGAGAATGGCCATTATCAAAAAATCTACAAACAATAAATGCTGGAGAGGGTGTGGAGAAAAGGGAACCCTCTTGCCCTGTTGGTGGGAATGTAAATTGATACAGCCACTATGGAGAACAGTATGAAAATTCCTTAAAAAACTAAAAATAGAACTACCATATAACCCAGAAATCCCACTACGGGGCATATATCCTGAGAAAACCATAATTCAAAAAGATACATGTACCACAATGTTCATTGCAGCACTATTTACAATAGCCAGGACATGGAAGCAGCCTAAGTGTCCATGGAGGGATGAATGGATAAAGAAGATGTGGCACATATATACAATGGAATATTACTCAGCCATAAAAAGAAATGAAATGGAGGTATTTGTAATGAGGTGGATGGAGTTAGAGTCTGTCATACAGAGTGAAGTAAGTCAGAAAGAGAAAAACAAATACAGTATGCTAACACATATATATGGAATCTAAAAAAAAAAAACAAAGGTACTGATGAACCTAGTTGCAGGGCAGAAATAAAGAGGTAGACATAGAGAATGGACTTGATGACATGGGGTGGGAGGGCAAAGCTGGGGCAAAATGAGAGTAGCATCGACATATATACGACCGAATGTAAAATATTTAGCTAGTGGGAAGCAGCCGCATAGCACAGGGAGATCATCTCGGTGCTTTGTGACCACCTAGAGGGGTGGGATAGGGAGGGTGGGAGGGAGACGCAAGAGGGAGGGGATATGGGGACATGTGTATGCATATGGCTGACTCACTTTGTTGTGCAACAGAAACTAACACAGTATTGTGAAGCAATTATACTCCATTAAAGATCTATTTAAAAAATTAAAAAATAAAATGGATAACCAACAAAGACCTACTGTATAGTACAGGGAACTCTGCTCAGTGTTATGTAACAACCTAAATGGGAAAATTATTTGAAAAAGAATAGATACATGTATATGTATAACTGAATCACTTTGCTGTACACCTGAAACTATCACAACATTTTTAATCAACTATAATCCAAGATAAAATAAAAAGTTTAAAAAAAAAGATTAAAAAAAATTCCATTCCATATATTCCCAGTTTCTCTCGTAGTTTCTCTCTTCTAGTTTTGGAAAGAATTATTTTCATATAGGCTTTCAGCAACTTGTATTATGATGAGTCATGAATACCTAAATTTTTAAAACAAAGACTAGCAACTATTATCAAAATTCAGTTTTAATGAGAACCTCCTCTGAAATTCAAATGAGTTGTTAGGTTCACATTTGAACAAGAGGCCTTCGGGTTAAAAACAATCCCAGCTTCATCTCCTGAGACAAGAATCAAGACTGTTCTACTGAAATATTGACCTCTCTGACATAAAACATTTAGTTTGTTGTCATAACAAGCTAGTTTTATTCAGTTATTCAATATTTCATGAGAGATCCATTTTATATATCTTAGGCCCTGTATTAATGCATAACAATTAAGGGTTCATCAAGGTTTATGTTTGCAAAATGCTTTCTTTTACAGATTAGTGAATCTAATTTTCTCCTCAAAGCCTAAGAAGGGCCAAGATATACATACTTAATTGTGTATTTTTCTTCCAATCCTATATTATGCCAAGGGATAATTTTATATACATACATTTATGTAGGTAAGTGACATACATAAATGTATAACATATATATATATAATTATTCCAAGGAAAATATTATAAACGTACATTTTCAGCTGGAAAAGAAGCAGATACCAGTGGAGGAGACCTTAGGCAGTAAACCTTGATGCTTTTTACCACCAGCTCTGGTCACCTACCCTATCTGCATAACATAGCGGATTTTATTTCTATCATGTGGAAATCACCGTCCCATCCTGAAAGATCTTAAAAGGAAGCAAGGTGATGTGGTGAGCACAGATATCTCTGGTATCATATTATTCTTTAAAATATTGCACATTAATACATCTAGTTTACTTTTCAAGCAGCAAGGACTGCATATATCACTCCTACATATTTTATTTTCATAGATTAATAGTTTCATAGTGACACAAAACCTACCTACTTAGGAGGAAAAAAATTACTTCTTGGAAGAATAAATACATGCTTTTTCTGAAGACCGAAACCCACTCAGACAACACTCCAGGTTTAGCACACCACACTACATCCTAATGTTTGAAGTACTCCACGTCTTAACAAAGAATCCATGAATTACTCACTTTTCCCTTAGGACCCAGACTTATTTTCACTGAATGCCTGCCTATTTCTTTCTCCCGTAACAGTTCAAAAGAACTGAATTTTAAATTTCCACTTCGAAATATCAACATTTAGGGCAGCACGATAGACCACACGATCGGGACCTGTATATCGCATACAGGTAATGGTTAGTGTGACGTGCCAGCACCACTGGGGACGCCCTGCTATTGCTAAGTGAAGCCCCGGAGGAGGTCACGGCTGATCCCTGCCGGGTCCCCCACGGGCCCCGGGGACACCTGCTGCTCAAGCGCCGCCCCGAAACGCTCGCTGCACACGCCGGGGCCGCACGCACGCGCTCGGCCGGGCGCCCTAGGAAACAGGCAGGAGCCAACCTGGTCCACGATGTCGTTGACTTTGTCCCTCTCGCAGTCCAGGATGACACGCCGCTCCTTTTTGAGCTCCAGGTCCTGGAAGAGCGAGCGGTAGGTCTCGTCCTTCTTGTCGTTGTTGATGTTCCCCACGTTGACGGCCGTCACCTGCCACTTCTTTTCGGCAGCGGAATCCAGCACCGCCTGCAGGGTGGACAAGCCTAGGAAAGCAGAGAGACAGGGGCCTGATGGCAAAGGGCTCAAAGCAGAGAGACACGGGGCCTGATGGCAAAGGGCTCAAAGCAGAGAGACACGGGGCCTGATGGCAAAGGGCTCAAAGCAGAGAGACACGGGGCCTGATGGCAAAGGGCTCAAAGCAGAGAGACACGGGGCCTGATGGCAAAGGGCTCAAAGCAGAGAGACACGGGGCCTGATGGCAAAGGGCTCAAAGCAGAGAGACAGGGGCCTGATGGCAAAGGGCTCAAAGCAGAGAGACACGGGGCCTGATGGCAAAGGGCTCAAAGCAGAGAGACAGGGGCCTGATGGCAAAGGGCTCAAAGCAGAGAGACACGGGGCCTGATGGCAAGGCTCGACTCGCGGGGAAGCGCGCCGAGAGACGGACGCTGCATCTGGAAGGCCGTCACTTTTCTGCAACGAGGGGCTGCTGGCGCCTCTAAAAGGCTACAGCTGTGACCCTTAGCAACACCCACTCGTTGCCACTTCGCATCAAGAACTCTTGCCTCTACCTGGGAAAACGGTACCCCCTTCATTCGGGCTTCTCAGCTGTTTTCTTTTGGACGTTACCAAAGCGTGATGTTTTAATACCTCTGGGGTTTGGGGGGTTTTTTGTTTGTTTGGCCACACCGTGCAGCTTGAGGGATGTTAGTTCCCCAACCAGGAATGGACCCCGTGCCCTCTGCAGTGAAAATGCCTAGTCCTGACCACTGCACCGCCAGGAAATTCCCTACCCCTGGTTTTAATGAAATCAAAGGACATCCATTCTTTCCTGTATAGAATAGAAAAAAATATTTCTTTATATATGACACGCTATCATTTCCCATTATTATCCTGAAGACGTTGAGTCCATTTTCAGTGAGGTGAATCTATGTGGGTCTATGTGAGTCTAAAAACCAATCATCTCTGAAGCTGCTCGATTTCCTCCTATCGTTTTCTGGTCGGCAGTTGTTGTTATTTTTTTTTTTCCCTCAGCCTCTGTTATATCATTTTTGTTACTGGGACTAATCCTGTAGAAATTAAATGTTCACCTATTAACCACATGGTAGCAGTTAGTTTACTAGCACAGATTGGTTACATTTACTTAACTTTCCAAATGTGAGACCACTTTACTCGTCATTAGTAACTTTGTTTATAGCATCATACGACTTAGGTCATATCGAAAATTGTATTTTTATTTTTAATTGGTCACACATTGCCTCCTATGTAGGATTGGGAGGGAAAACAACTTGGGAACATCTTTCCTAAAGTTCATGCTGCAGTTTAGCACTTGCAAAACTAGTATATAGACTTGTCTTCCATGTCACTTCAACTCTTCACAGCCAACCCAAATTCATCATTTCTATGAATAGCTTAATGAACAACAAAAATCAAGGCTCCAAAAAGAATTCAGGACTCATCACATCATCTTCTTTATTCCAGAAAGACAAGAATATTGCACCCTTTTTACCCATAAAATCTGGGGTTTCCCTAATGTGAACACATGACTCTAGAAGCTTTATTCATGTACTAAACTTTATTGAAATCTATTTACCACAGCAAAAACTATGCGTATTCTAAATGTTGTTGAAAATTACCTGAACCTGGAAAATATCATTAAAATTTTCATTGATTCCATATTGCCAAGGGTATATAAGATGAGCCTAGAACACCTTGTGACCCCCCAGAGCAAGAAGCTCTCCAAAACTATCAGCCTCGTGTCAAAAGACCCAGGAGAAATTTGATGAGAATCACTTTAATCAGAGATGACGCAGCTGGAATAGCAATAAGAATAATAACTGCAAAAGACTTAAATACATACATTTCCTAATCCATAGATTAGTAATGACATTTAAGAAAAATATTTGATTGCCTTTGATGAATGCTAAGGAGCCAAGTTATTATTTTGAAAGCTGGTAAATAAAGGTAAAGAAACAAGCATTTTCCCGCCTTTCCTATATGAACTCTACTCAGGGTAATCGTTAATTAAGGGAGGGTTTTTTGTTTTTTTGGTTTTTTTTGGAAAAACTCCAGCTAATCAATGATGAACGAATATAGATTCAGAATTACAACCAATCTTGTAATACCTTGTGAATTAATGAATCAAGGCAAGAATCGTTAACTGCTGCTCACAAAACAAAAAGAGAGATGCGTAGAAGTTACGTGCCTTCAAATGGGGATACTCAACACCACCTGTGAAGTATTCATGCCAAGAAGTGAACATGAATCTCAGCAAGGATCTAGATCTAATTACCCTTTTATAACAAATATATGGCACAGAGTAATATGCTAATCAAAGTCCAGACTGTGGGAAACTCTACATTACCTTATAAAAGCCTAAAGAGATATGTTAACCAACTGGATATATGGACCTCACTTTTATCCTGATTCAAACAAACTGTGAAAAAAAAATAGATGATGCTAGTAATGAATTACTGTTAACTTGTCTACATACGATAATGATATTGTGGTTATATTTAAACCAAGAGAATTGTTCTTTCAAAATATAAACTGAAACATTTACAGCTGAAATAACAGGATGTCAGGTATTTGCTTCAAAATAATTGTGAGGGGCAGAAGGATAGAGATAAAACAAGACTCCTCTTACCCATCATTAATAAAGCTGGCTTAAGTGTCCTTAGAGGTCTTCACATTATTCTGTCCATGTTGTTATTTAAAATATTTCATAATGAAAATTGAAAATAAATACTTTTGTTTCAAATTGAAAAGTCGAACAATACATTAAACTTAAAATGAATTTTGTGGGGGTTTTTTGGGCAAAACAACAAAATTAGTTTCCTCCATCCAGTCTTGTAACAAAAAATATAGGGTACTCAAGAATTACTCAAGGGATAACTTAAACAGAGACCACATGCCATTGTAAAAAATCTATTAATGATAAAACTTCTTTTAAAAACTTCGCAGATCACCTATGATTTCTGTTCACTGTAAGTAAATTAAATCCTTCCAGAATGCATTTCAAATCCTTTTCCTGTTTTTCATCATCAGTGAAGACAGAACCAAAGTTGATCATCATGGTCAACTCAATAGCTATCAATGTGCTTGAAAACACTTATTAAGTTTATTCAGTTTTCTTTCCAAGTAGGAAAAAAAGCTAATTTTCTAAACCTTTTCCACTGTCAAGGTCCTACTTTTCCACATTCCAGTCATGATGTGACTCTTCCTTGTCACCTCTTTAAAACAACACATCCATGGGTGGTGTTCTACATACTACATATTACCATACAGCACTTATACGTGAGCTTCCTTTCTTCTAGGCAATAAATTATTTCATGTTGCTTTCATTTAATTATGAACTTTACCACATACTAAGTTAAAGTTTCACGTGGTGATGTTGTTGATATTCTGTCCTATCCTTCAACATACATAACAAGAAATTTTAAATATAAATGCCAATGTGTAAATGAATCTCAAGTGATATTTCTAAACCTAACATTTATTGGCAGTTCACCTTGTCCAAAATTTAGAGAGGATATATACATATAAAATCAATAAAAATGCATTTAAAGAGATAGCTGATTCAAACTCATCCATTTTATGTATCAAAAAATAACTCACAGTTGGTGTGGATTCTGTTATTAAAACTCTTAGAATTAATATTTTGTAACCTATGAAACCTAAAAAAAATACATCCATTTATTAAGATGCTAAACTGCCCAAGTGGTACGTAATCAGATGATGAATTTAGTTTCATCAGAAGACACTGAGTATTATTCAGTTATCTCCTAAGGACAGCCAGAAATAATTCACAAACCATGGCGTGATCTGTCTCACATTTTGAAGAGACTGCTGTCCCATGCTTATTAATCAATATTCTCAGATTTGTTTTTTTTTTAGTAGTAGCAACTGACTCTCTCAAATACTTTTTCAACTTGATCTGCCCTTTTCCTACAATTAAGAGTTTTGTATTATGTCTGGTTAGTTTAAAATTAATAGATCATTTTAAAATTTAAAAAAATCACTGAAAATGCATATCACAAATATTATGGTGAAATTAAATTATTCATACACAACACAAATTAATGCTCTTAGTCTCTTGGTAACATATTCCAATTAGGAGAGAAAGTATTACCTCTTTCCCTTCCACACAAACTAGCCTAGAAGTATCTTTATAAATACACTCATCCCTTAATTCAGAATATAAACTTGTATGGACATTGGGAATTCTATATAAGTATCGGTTTGTTTAAAAACATTAGTAGCTGGTTATTCAACTCTAATATCTGTACCACTAAATCAGGACATTTAAATCCTGGTTTAATTTCTTATTATTTTATTGCTTATGACAAAGAGAACTTGAGATATACTGTTGTTCATCTACAAATAGAAAAAAAATTTGGAAAATTAACTGCTCTTCCTAAGAAATATATTTAAAATATGTTCTGAAAAACCTCAAGAATATTACAGGAGTATAAAATTAAGTTCTACACTCTACTAAATGCTCAGACTTCTGGATAAAATAAAGAATAGCTAAAGTACTGCTACTTACTTCTGTATCATATTACTTCTTGGTGTGCCTAATTGTTGCTGGACTAGTTACAGCTGTATACCTTATTTATAAGCTGACACTCTCCCTAAAACTCTCTCCAAGTATTACTATCAGTAGTTCACAGTCACATCTTAAGTTAGTGCTCCTAAGCCTGTGACAAAGTTACAGAAAAACCTTCAGCCCCGAAACAGGTGAAGTCTAAATGCCTTAGTTTGCATATTAATAGGTGGAATTAAAATTGACTACTGCATATAGGTATATTTCATTCAGACCACGTCTTTCTTCTTGAAAATATTTTTTGTTCCATTTAAAATTCACAGCCCTTATTCATCTTGCAGGCACAGAAATGAATATTTTATGATCACTAAATCACAGCAGCATGCCTAGGCCAGAGTAGATTAACATATATTTCCCTCATTGACTTTCTCAGGAACATCATAAAAGCAATTTATAATCTGGAAGCATTTTTATTCTAGGCATGATGCCTTTTTTGGAACTGGAATCAATGTGCCTTTCCTTCAGGGGACAAATAGTGTGGTTCAAAATTAAAACCAAGTTATAAAAGCATTAGTTCTGGTTTTACCAACTGTCTGCAGAAATGTATGACCTTACCTTATTAACACTGATCCAATAAATAAAAACCACATTTTGATTAAGTCCTGGTTCAGATGTAGTACATGTGTATCCAAAGACAAACCTATATTGAATGCATTAACATAGGCAACCCCATGACTCTATATCTCAAATGTGTTGAAGATCTATCTACCTACTCTCCCTGCCATCTACCTCCTCTCTCTGGAACTTTTAGGAAGGGTGTGGGTTATCCATTGATGAGTGCCAGGCTGCTGCCACATGACTTGGGTAAAGAGAAGACACCAGCATTCCTAAAGGGTCACATGGCACCAAGTGAACAGTTTCAGCAATCCTCTCACCGGTAAACTTGAAATAGTCAAAAACCTATACAAAGATCAGAATGCATCCATGTTTTCCTTTGTCTACAATTGGGATGTAGGCTCCTGGACTTGCTGCTCGGCCTTTGGATGGGTAGTTGGAATCAGGAAAGGTTTCATTGGCAGTCCTAGTCGAAAGCAGTGCAAAGAAAAAGCATAGAAAAACTGTGTCTTTTTCATCTAGCTTGTATTCAGTGCAGAATGTTGGACAGCCATTCTCATGCTTGGGCTATTCAAAAGAACATCAATTCACATATTTAGAAATTAAAATTTAACAATATGTTTACCTGATCTAGACTCTCAGAAAATTAAAGATTATTAAAAACAAATCCTTACAGTCAAGGACCTGGAAAGAGTGCCACATCAAAAACAGACAAAACTCTTTGAAATTGAGGCATATGGAGACATAACTTGAAAGATCAAATCATGGAACCTATTTTTAAAAGCACTCATAATATAGTAAGGGCACACAGGTTCACTCTCAAGTCGTGTAACACAAAAACAAGGAGGTAATTCCTTAAAGTGTAAGAGAAATGGGTTAAGGACCATAGGGGGAAAGAAACAGTTCATGGGATAAATGTATGAATAAACATTTTAAAATGTGATATGACAGCAAAGCTATAACAATTGTAGTTAATAAAAAAAAATCAGAGAGCAAACATGCCATTTCCACGAGTCAAGTAAAACATTACATAAAGGTCAAGTCTTTTGCCAGTATTTTGAGTCTTACACATTTATCTCTGAAAATAGATTCAGATGAAAAGCCAGTGTAATACTCTTCATATTAAAACATGAGTATCAATTTGAAAATATCTTGAAAATGCATCCATAATGTCAGTTTTGGCTTTAATATATAATTACTTAATATTATCACTGTAATGTTGACCTCTCCACAGATGCACTCGAACTCAAATCAATTTGTATAATTTAATGATTGGAGATTATCGCATCATTCCAATTTCATTTAATATTCCTAAAGTGTTAATAAAATCCTTAGAAATGTCTCAGGTTCTTTTCACAAGTACATCAGTCCATCCATCATCATCCTATCCATAGTGGCGCTGAAGTGTGTCCCTAAAGTGAAAACGCCGCCTTGCACCTAGTCAAAGAGTAGAGAGAATTCATCTCTGATCCTTCAATTTAGCAAGCAAGATTCAGGTTCTAATATCATCTCAAACTTAAAATACACAGATGCTCAACTCATTCATTTAATAATGCTATTTATTGACATCAATTCTGTGCTAGCATTATCTTAAGCGCTGTATGTACAGTTTAGTGGGTTCTGCCAGGGCATTGCCTTCCTGGGCTTAGAGCCAGATCTTAAATTAAAAGAATAAAGCTTAGTCTGTGTGATTAAAACAGTCCTTAGAATATACTAGGAGTTCACTTCTTGGGTGAAAGAATGAACATCAATATTAATTATAAATTGTGATAAGTACTATGTAGGAAAAGAAAAGATTGCTTTGAGAGAAGATAACAATATGAAATGCACCTCTGTGGGAATGTTATATAAACTAAGACCTGAAGGAGAAGAATTTAGAAGTCTGTGCAGAGATTCAAGGTGAAAGAATTTGGTGCATCTGAGAAAGTGAAAGAATATTAGTGAGATGGGTTTAGCCTAGTGAGTGAGCAGGACAGTAGTATAAGTGGGCAGGAACCAGATACTATGAAACCTTACAGTCATGTTAAGAAATTTCAGTTTTATCCTCATTATAACGAGGAGCCACTGGAGTATTTTAAGCAAAGGAGAAATGTGGTCACTAAAGCATTTAGAAGCATTCAAAAAATAGAGCTACCATCTGATCCTGCAATCCCACTCCTGGGCATATACCCAGAGAAAACCATAATTCGAAAAGATACACACCCCAATATCCATTGCAGCACTATTTACAATATCCAGGACATGGAAGCCACCTAAATGTCCATCAACAGAAGAATGGATAAAGAAGTTGTGGTACACATACACAATGGAATATTACTCAGACATAAAAAAGAATAAAATAATGCCATTTGCAGCAACATGGATGGACCTAGAGATTATCATATTCAGTGAAGTAAGTCAGGCAAAGAAAGACAAATATATGACATCACTTATATGTGGAATCTGAAAAGATGATACAAATGTACTTATTTACAAAACAGAAACAGACTCACAGACATAGAAAACAAACTTATGGTTACCAAAGGCAAAAGGTGGAGGGGAGGGATAAATTAGGAGTTTGGGATTAACATGTACACACTACTATATATAAGATAGATAAACAACAAGGACCTACTGTATAGCACAGAGAACTCTACTCAATATCTTGTAATAACCTATAATGGAAAAGAATCTAAAAAAGAATAGATATATGTATATTATAACTGAATCACTTTGCTGTACACCTGAAACTAACACAACATTTTAAGTCAACTATACCCCAATATAAAACAAAATTAAATTAAAAAATAAATAAAAGCATTCAAAACTTCTGGCTCCTTTATGGAAAATGGATTGAAGAGGAACAAGTACAGAAATGGAAAGGTGAAGGATGAACACATGGGGCTGTCCTGGCCCGGAGTCATGACAATGACACAGAAGAGTGGCTAGGAGTAAAAGACATTTAGATGGTAGCAATCCTATGAAGAGGAGACAAGAGTGAAAGAGGACATAGCAGAGGGCAAGAGGAAGGTGACGATAAGCCCTGTACCACCTTGCTCAGGCTGGGCAGAGGGCAAGAGGGAGGTGACGGTAAGCCCTGCACCACCTTGCTCAGGCTGGGCAGAGGGCAAGAGGAAGGTGACGGTAAGCCCTGCAGCACGTGGATGAGAAGCAGGCTTCAGAGCCCTCTAGCACACCGGAATCCGTATTTACCCTCCACTGTTCTGTGTTTGAGTTGTTCACTCCCCACGTGTATAGCAAGGCTCTCCCTTGTCAGAGCAGGGGGAAAGCTGTTGACAGAGTCTCTCTTCTCAGCGTGTACAGTGCTGACTGGCTTTCCCGCGGAGGCTTCTCGTTCTCAGGCCCGGAGGCCGGGACAGGGAATCGGACCCCAGGCTGGAGCACGCCAGGCTGTGACTGCTGTAGCCAGTGTCTCCAGACTGATCGACTGGTCGTGGATAAGCGCGGCAACGGGCTCCCCGCTTGGCCGCCCTTGCAGGTAAGCACGGTGCCCTCTCCTGGTAGAAGCAGGCTTTGGTTTTCACCTGAACGTCTAAAGCAAGTTGCTTCGTGGACACGCTGGTATCTATTAGGTGCTCTGGCAATGGTGGTTGTCAATACTCTGAGTCTGTTGGTGGATACTCTCTCGAGAAAAATCATCTACGCTCATGTGCACAAAATGTTCATTCGATGTTGTGAAGTACACAGACCCACTGAGGCTGAATCACAGACCCAGGAATGGTTAGAAAGATCTGAAATTCTACGACACGTAAGTCAATCAGGTCCGCTAATACCAAACTTCAGAACAAATGATGCGGGAAGCACAAAGGAAGTACCCTTACCCCTGAAATAAAAACTAGTAAAATGAGCCAAGACTCCATCTAATTGGCATGCTAATCCAAAACATCTCCTCGTAAATAGCTGTAGAAGAGCTGCTGTCAAAAGACCTGAGTTCAGCTGAACCACACAGGGGTGGCTCATGAAAAAATCAACTTCTCTGACATTCAGGGATCTCATTCTAAAGCAGTGTTAATAACAACTGTCCCTGCCTGATAATATTTTTGCATGTGGAAATATTTAATGTCTATACATTTCTGTAGACGTTCTTATTTATATATTTATTCAAATCTTACTTAAACCAGTTTTCAAGGCCGTCACTTCACTGACCCTAGACTGAGAATACAGTCATCCTAGGGTCTTAGCTGCCGGTACCAGAAAGTGCTTTGTGCATTACAACTGAACATTCGGGCGTTGTGTGAACACAATCTATCTCTGTAAATGGTACATCCACAACGCTTTTGCTTGTTTGTTTTACTCTAAATATGTTACCCAGGTTTTGAATTGCATTACTCATTTACACAGCATAATTAAGCCAAGTTACCCTTGGACTTCAACACACTTACATAGCCCTATAAAGTCACATGTAAGTGTCAAGTGTGGGCACTGAATTTGACCCATTACAAAGGGAGAAGGATATTGTCACTTACCTCTGTCACTGTCGTAGAGGTATGCAAACTTGTCCCATTGGTAGTACTCAATCAAGCTGAGAAGAGCTCCTTTGAGGTCTGGTCGCATCTGAATGACAAATGGATGGGTGCCATCTGTCGGGAAGCTGGGAGTGATGAAGGACACATGGAGCGTTCCACAAAATGATGTGATGGTGTTTACAGACTTCTTGTCATAAAATCCAAAAATAGCATATACTCCTCTTGAAAACTGGGAGCAGACTAGAAGAACAGGGGAAATAGAAAGGATAAATCATTGAAATTGGCATACAATCACATGCATTTGCTTGAAAGTTAATGCCCTTTTACATAAAATACAAAAGAATCAACATATTGAAAAATACAGAGAGTTGATATTAATAATTCATCAAATTTTTTAGCACTTATTTACTTAACACCCTACTTGAGGAATTCAAAGAATTATAAAGCACTAAAAAATAATTCTGGCTATGGGACTATATCAAACTTAAAAGCTTTTCTACAGTGACAGAAACCGTCAACAAGTTTGAAAAGGCAGCCTACTGAATGGGGGAGGAGATTTTCAAATCCTACATCTTATAGGGGGTTAATATCCAATATATACAAATAACTCATACAACTCAACATCAAAAACAAAAACAACCCAATTAAAAAATGGGCAGGTGGCGCAGTGGTTAAGAATCTGCCTGTGAATGCAGGGCACATGGATTCGAGCCCTGGTCTGGGAAGATCCCACATGCCACGGAGCAACTAGGCCCGTGAGCCACAACTACTGAGCCTGCGCGTCTGGAGCCTGTGCTCCGCAACGGGAGAGGCCGCGATAGTGAGAGGCCCGCACACCGCGATGAAGAGTGGCCCCCACTCGACACAGCTGGAGAAAGCCCTCGCACAGAAACTAAGACCCAACACAGCCAAAAATAAATAAATTAATTTAAAAAAAAAAAAAAAAAAAAAAAAAAAATGGGCAGAGGACCTGAATAGACATTTTTCCCAAGAAGACATACAGATGGCCAACAGATACATGAAAAGATGCTCAACATCACTAATCACCAGGGAAATGCAAACCAAAACTGCAATGAGCTGTCACCTCACACCCATTAGAAAGGCTGTCATCCAAAAGACAACAAATAACAAATGTTGGCAAGATATGGAGAAAGGGGAACCCTCGTGTACTGTTGGTGGAAATGTAAATTGGTGCAGCCACTATGGAAAACATCATAGAGGTTCCTCAAAAAATTAAAAATAGAACTACCATACAATCCAGCAATTCCACTTCTGGGTATTTTTCTAAAGGAAAAAAAACCCCACTAATAATGTACCCCAATGTTCATAGCAGCATTACTCACAATAGCCAAGACATGGAAGCAACCTAAGTGCCCATCAATAGATGACTGGGTAAAGAAGACGCAGTGTATATACACAAGGGAATATTACTCAGGTATAAAAAGTAAAAAAGAATAAACTCTTGGATAGACCTAAAGGATACTGTGCTAAGTGAAATAAGTCAGACAGAGAAGGCAAATCGTGTATGCATTTATTTCTATGTGGATTCTAAAAAACAGACAAACAAAAAAGAATAAACATAACAAAACAGAAACAGAGTCATAAATACAGAGGACGAACAGATGGTCACCAGAGGGGAGGTGAGGGGGTGAGTGAAACAGGTGAGGGAGCTGGAGAGGGACAAACTTCCAGTTTCAGAATAAATCAGTCACGGGAATGAAATGTACATTGTGGGGACTATAGTGAATAATACTGTGTATGGTGACAAACAGTAACTACACCTATCTTGGTGATCATTTTGTAATACACAGAAATAACGAATCATTATATTGTGCACCAGGAACTAACAGAGTGCTGTTGGTCACTTACACTTCAAAAACAATACTGATGTGTATAAAATGGATGACTAATAAGAACCTGCTGTATAAAAAAATAAATAAAATTAAATTAAAATATTAAAAAAAAAACCAACAAGCAAACTCATAGAAAAAGAGATCAGATTTGTAGTTATCAGAGGTGAAGGGCAGGGGAGAAGAAACTGGATGAAGGTAGTCAAAAGGTACGAAATTCCAGTTCTACATGATAAATAAGTACTAGGGATGTAACGTACCGCAGGATAAATGTAATTAACACTGCTGAATGTTATATATGAGAGTAGTTAAGAAAGTAAATCCTAAGAGTTCTCATCACAAAGAAAAATTTTTAAATTTTTCTTTTATTTTGTATCTATATGAGATGAATTTTCACTAAACTTATTGTGATAGTCATTTCATGATGTATGTAAGTCACATCATTACACTTCATGCCTTAAACTTATACAGTGCCGTATGTCAATTATAACTCAATAAAACTGAAAGGAAAAAAAAGAATATATACACATTCTTATTTAACAAGCCATGTAAGTATAAACATATTTTAGGACAGCCCCATAAACAAAGAATACAAGTAAAAATCATTAGTTAGAAAGAACAAACTGCAATTACCTGGGATTTATACATATTCATAATAACTCATTCCTTGTATTATCTGATTTTTTTTAAAGGCTTTATCGTGCTAATAATGCTGTTATACTACAAGATCGGCGTGCTTATGAAAAGTTCTAACGCTGACCGAAACCTCTTTAAGAGAAGATATATGCAGGGCTGGTACCACACACAGAAACATGTCACCCAAAAGGGACCTCTCTCACCTTGAGAAACTCAGTCAAGGAGCGATTGTGTGATGCTCAGAACTCCTAATTTTTTTAATCTTTCCCACAAACTTAACTCATCCCCTGTGTTCTGCTCCATGCAAAACACAGAATATTATCAACATACTTTGGCATAGAATCATCATTCTTTTAAAAAAAAAAAAGACAATATTCTATTTGGAAGTCTCCATCACTCCCACAATCCCTTGTTCTCTACCAGTACTTGTATTTCAGTGAAGGACCTTCTCCCAAACCCTCTGCCATAGTCAGACCATCACTAAGTCATGGTCATTCTAATACCTAAATATACTCAAAGGTGGTCCCCTTATTTCTCTCTCCGTTCCAACCATCCTAGTTCACTAATAGCATATACCATGTATCTTGGGCTTGCCTTGTGGCCTGGCATGGTACATGAACTCATTTATTTCTTATGCTAACCCTCGAGGTAGGAAAGATTATTATTCCCAAATTACTGATAGGAAAATTGAAACATAAGGAGACTAAGTGACTTACCCAAAGTCAGACAGCTAGTAAGAGATGCTGTACTCAAACCCAGACAGGCAGATTCAGAGTCCGCACTCTTAACTAATGGACAATATGGTGTTTCTAACTCGGATTATTAGAATACCTACCCAACTTTCCTCCTTCGTCCAATTATGCCCCTTCCATTCACTTCTCCACAACATAACCAGAATAATTTTTTGAAACACAAATTTGATCCTATCTCTCTGAGAAGTAAGGGTTACTTTGTCCAAGAACAATCCCTGCAATGCACAATACAAACCACACGTGCCACAGCACTTACGACAACAAATTCAGGTCAACCACATGCTTTGAGTGAATGAACAGTTGATATTTTTTAATCGCAAAGTTAATTTCGATCCAAAATATGAAAGTCAGCTCTCCAGTAACATAATCTAACAACCCAAAACATAATACCAAGCATCCATGTAAATTAATTAAACCTCATTTAAAGGATAAGGCCAATACTATCATATTTCATTTTATTTTACTCACAAAAAGAAATGGTCTATAGAAAAAGTAGATTTGTTTCATGAATAAGAGCATTGCTAAAATATATAGATTTGAATAGCCAATTGCAGACAATCAATAAATGATGGGCAATAATTTTTAATGACTATCGTGTGATATGAAATGAAAGGAAAGCTAGATTGGCCAGTTCTCTGAGTGACCCTTATTCATCAGATGTTTCAATTTTCCTCTAAATATTTATTAATCTTCAACTCACTTCTGCCTTTCTAACATAAGACGTTTCCTGGGATTTCTAGGTTATGTCTGTGTAATGTGTCGACTGACCTCTTTACTAACAGTCTTCTGCAGAACAGACTGATATGTCTCAGAAAACAGCTGTATGTATTTCTTTACATTTACTCTAATACTTTAACATAAAGCAAAGATGAGATTCCCGACTTTTATTCATATTTATGCTCTTGTCCTTGTCTGAGAACAGATGCTGAAAACCACCTTTAATGTGTTTGACTCTGCTCATTCCTGACTTACATGAAAAATCCCTTTCACTGTTCAAACCCTTCTGGGCAAACTCCGCCGTGATTTCTTATTTTATGCACGGATATATGCGTCCTGACGTGCATATCTTAAATCTTAAGCTTGTTCAGAAATTGTTGACTCCATAGGACGTATAAAAATGAGAAGTTGCTCTAAAATTCTCTCTGGGTCTATTTTATTTCATTTCCTGCAAGTGTTGGCATGTCATCTAAAAACTATAGGAATATCAGGCAATATGATTTATTAATGAGACCTCCTCATCCATCCTCAGTGAAATCGCCTGGTAAAGGAAGCCACTGTTCGAATACACAGTCTGAATAAGAAGCCGTATCTTTCATTTCCCATTTGTTTTAGACTCTGGAGTGAGTTGTCAAGGGGCCTCCTGGCTGTCGTGACCATCTGGAAACACCTGGCATTGGCCCAAGCATGGGCACAAGCTGCACAAGACTTCATCAGAAACGACAATTCACCTAACTCAGAAGGCACTTTTTTTCATGCAGTTCAGCTAATTCTCCAATGGCCATAATTGTGGAACCCTGGCCGCTCCCTCCTGACTATCCCAGCCACCTCTCAGCCTTTTCCCCTTGCCCTTTATCTCGTCAGGGCACATATTCAATTGTCCACTTGCCTACAGCTTCTATTTTCCGAGATATCTCTCTCTGTGTGCCTTTACCACACACACAATGAACAGTCATTTGGTCGACATTGCTCATCTCCCCTGACCTTATGTCTGCCATTGTCCCTGTCCCCCAAAATGATAAGGATATCATTGCGTTTACACCCAGGACTCAGTCAGAATGCTGACCTGAGCTAAGGCATTTTGCTTACCCAGTTTGCAGTGACCATCTCAGGATGAAAATCTGAGTGTTGTATTCCTAACACTCCATCCCCCGAATATCAGCGTGTTCACATGCTAATACTGATCTTCTCCCCAATACAGCACAGATACAAGACCCTACTGACCTAAGACACAAGAACATTAGTTCTCTACTTTGAAAGGACTCCTCCTTTGATTAGAAATGAAATTACTCTTTTTCATCTCCACCTTATTCCCTAGCGATACTCCAAAATTCAAAGTCATTTCCCTAACTTATATCCATCCTCAAATAAGGAAGATTTACTATCACTATCACTATCACTATTCAAATGATGTGTCATAGCTCTGGAAACAGTTTCAAAAGACAACTTTCTAAAATGGGTTAGATAATATCGCACCCTATATATCGTCACCTTGTTCTGTGTCACCTCTGGGGGCAGAGGAAGGAGGAGAAAGCTCTCAGTTTCACCTCTAGATTCATGACCCTATGAAACACTATTATAAATTTCTGAATAATTATGCTAATTAGGATTAGATTTGCGTTTATTGTCTTGAAACTCTAAGCTAAATGTAAGGTTGTTCTCACTGAGTACGACTTTAATTAAATATTTAATATCAACTTTGAGAAACTCAGCGAAGGCAAGTCCTTTTAAAAGATGCTTTAGGTCAAACAGCAGAAATGATAATCTCCTGGGTGTAGATAACTTGCTGATTATTCCACTTTTTATTACAAGCCCAGGTGATAAAAGCCAATAACAAGGCTGATGGTGCATCCAACTTGCATCTTTTTCTCTTGGGTCATTCTGCTCATTGGTGCTGCTAATGTACCACACTCCACACAGTCTGGAGAACCTTGCATGGTTATTTAGTAGGAAGAGAGAAGAATAGAGCCTGATGTATTTTTGTTTAACATTTTTTTATATTTAGAAGTTGCCATTCACTGCTGTGAAACCCACAGTCTGCTTCATAAGCAGGAATGGCGCTTTGCAGTTTGTGCAAAGTCTGGTGAAAGCTGCATCACCAAGCAATATTGACCTCAAAATTTGGAGACCGAAGAAAATCTCTCTCATCTTTCATCACACAACTTCTGGCATTATCTCCTTGTAAACAGTGACCCCAATTTTACTATTGAAATCTCCCTTAAGATCCCCTAATCACTAAATCTAATAATTTTTTCAGATCTAGCTTTCTTGGCCTCTTTGAATTTATTAATCAAAAACTTGATTCTATGTTTCCATACAAAATTTAAAATTATTTGTTCTCATTCTATGAAAAACGCCATGGGTATTTTGACAGATATTGCACTGAATCTACAGATTGCCTTGGGTAGTATGCTCATTTTAACAATATTAATTCTTCCAATCCAAGAACATGATGTATCTTTCCATCTGTTTGTGTTGACTTCAATTTCTTTCATCAGTGTCATATAGTTTTTTGTGTACAGGTCTTTTACCTCCCTGGGTAGGTTTATTCTTAGGTATTTTATTCTTTTTGATGTGCTGGTGCTCAACATCACTAATCGTCAGGGAAATGCAGATCAAAACCACCATGAGATATCACCTCACACCTGTCAGAATGGCTATCATTAAAAAGAATGCAAATAACAGGTATTGGTGAGGACGTGGAGAAAAGGGAACACTCATACACTATGGGTGAGGGTGTAAATTGGTGCAGCTGCTATGGAAAACAACACGGAAGCTTCTCAAGAAAACTAAAACTAGAACTACCATATGATCCAGCAATTCCACTCCTATGTATATATTCAAAAAAAAAAAAAAACCAAAGCAACAAACAAAAACACTCATTCAAAAAGATACATGCACCTTGTTGTTCATAGCAGCATTATCCACAATTGCCAATATATGGAAGCAACTTAAGTGTCCATCAACAGATGAATGGATAAAGAAGCTGTGGTACATATACAATGGAATATTACTCAGCCATAAAAAATGAAATGTTGCCATTTGAAGCAACATAAATGGAATTGGAGGGCATTATGCTAAGTGAAATAAGTCAGAGAAAGATAAATACTGTATAATATCACTTATAGTGGAATCTAAAAATACAACAAACTTGTGAATATAACAAAAAAGAAGGAGGCTCACAGATATAGAGAACAAACTAGTGTTTACCAGTGAGGAGAGGGAAGGGTGGAGGAGCAATACAGGGGCAGGGGATTAAGAGGTACAAACTGGGCTTCCCTGGTGGCGCAGTGGTTAAGAATCTGCCTGCCAATGCAGGGGACATGGGTTCAAGCCCTGGTCTGAGAAGATCCCACATGCTGCGGAGCAACTAGGCCCGTGAGCCACAACTACTGAGCCTGCATGTCTGGAGCCTGTGCTCCACAACACGAGAGGCCGCGACAGTGAGAGGCCCATGCACTGCGATGAAGAGTGGCTCCCACTCGCCGCAACTGGAGAAAGCCCTCACACAGAAACGAAGACCCAACACAGCCAAAAATAAATAAATAAATAAATTTATTAAAAAAAAAAAAGAGGTACAAATTATTAGGTATAAAATAAACTACAAAGGATATGTTGTACAACATGGGAACTATAGCAAATATTTTATAATAACTACAAATGAAGTATAACCGTAAAAAATTGTAAACTACTATACTGTACTCCTGTAACTTACATAATATGTCCATCAACTGTACTTCAATTAAAAGAAAAAAATCTGGCCAAAAAGAAAAACAACTTGCTTCTAGAAATGCTCTCTCTTTCCGCTGCCACTAGCAGTGCTTTCGTCCGATTCCTTCTCCACATGGCTACCAAGTAAAGTGATATCACCTTGGTGCTCTTGCTCTCCCTATAATTACCTTTCACTCTTTTTCCCCCTATGTCCCAAATTAAATCTATCCTTAGAGGTCTCATCCCTTTTAACAAGGTTAAGTTCAACTTTTTATGCATGCTTCCCAAACCTTCATATCACCTCTGTTGTCTCCCTTTATCTATTTATTTACTGAGCAACTTATACTGTAAACATTCAGTGTGACAAGCATGGTGTTAAGTTTAGAAAATGCCACAGGATAGATATAGTACATTCTCTTTTTTAAAGTATAGTTGATTTACAATATTAGATTGCTTTCAGGTGTATAACATAGTGGTTCAACATTTTTATAGATTTTACTCCGTTTAAAGTTATAAAATCATTGCTATATTTCCTTGCCCAGTACAATATAGCCTTATTGCTTATTTACTTTATACATGGTAGTTTGTATCTCTTAATCCCATAGACCCATCTTGGCTTCCACCCTTCCCTCTCCCTACTGGTAATCACTAGTTTGTTCTCTATAACTGTGAGTCTGTTTCCATTTTATTATATGCAATCATTTGTTTTATCTTTTAGATTCCAAACATAAATGATAACATACAGTATTTGCCTTTCTCTGGCTGACTCATTTCACTAAACATGGTACCCTCTAGGTCCATCCATGTTGCTGCAAATGGCAATATTTCATTCTTTTTTATGGCTGAGTAGTATTCCATTGTGTGTGTGTATATCTATATCTCTCTATATTCTGATATATAGATATATATACACCACTTTGTATTTATCCATTTGTCTGTTGATGGACACTTAGGATACTTCCATATATTGGCTATTGTAAATAATGTTGCTATGAACATTGGGGTTCATGTATCTTTTCAAATTAGTGTTTTCGTTTTCTTTGGATATATACCCAGGAGTGAATCATATGGTAGCTCTATTTTTAGTATTTTGAGGAACCTCCATACTGTTCTCCATAGTGGCTGCAGCAATTTACATTCCCACCAACAGTGCAAGAGGGTTCTCTTTTCTCCACATCTTCACCAACATTTGTTATTTGTAGACTTTTCGAAGACAGACATTCTGGCAGGTGTGAGGTATCTTAGATATCTTATTGTGGTTTGACTTGCATTTCCCCATTGATTAGTGATGTTAAACATCATTTCATGTGTCTATTGGCCATCTGTATGTCTTCTGCCCATTTTTTAATCAGGTTGTTTGTTTTTTTGAGTTGTATGAGTTGTTTATATATTTTGGGTATTAACCCTTATTTGGTCATATCATTTGCAAATATTTCTCCCATTCTGTGTGTTGTCTTTTCATTTTGTTGATGGTTTCTTTTGATGTGCAAAAGCATTTAAGTTTAATTAGGCCCCATTTGTTTATCTTTCCTATTGTTTCCTTTGCCTTGGAAGACAGATCCAAAAAATTTTGTTACTATTTGCATTAAAGAATGTTCTGCCTATGTTTTTCTTCAAGGAGTCTTATGGTTTCAGGTATTACAGTTTAATCTTTAATCCATTGGGGTTTATTTTTGTATATGGTGTAACTTTTCTAATTTAATTCTTTTACATGTAGCTGTCCAGTTTTCCCAGCACCACTTATTGAAGAGATTGTCTATTCTCCATTGTATATTTCTGCCTTCTTTGTCATAGGTTAATTGATCATAGGTGTGTGGGTTTATTGTTGGGCTCTCAACTCTGTTCCATTGATGTATGGATCTGTTTTTGTGCCAGTACCATGCTGTTTTGGTTACTGTAGCTTTGTAGTATAGTCTGACATCAGGAAGTGTGATACCTCGAGCTTTGTTCTTTTTTTCTCAAGATTGCTTTGGCACTAGGGGTCTTCCATATAAATTTTAGGACAATTTGCTCTAGTTCTGTAAAATATGACATGGGTATTTTGCTTGGGATTGCATTAAGTCTGTAGATTGCTTTGGGTAGCATGGATATTTCAACAATATTAATTCTTCTAATCCAAGAGCAAGAAATATCTTTCTATTTCTTTGTATCATCTTCAATTTCCTTCAAAACGTTTTATAGTTTTCAGAGTATAGATCTTTCACCTCCTTGGTTAAATTTATTCCTAAGTTTTTTTTGGTTTTTTTGATGTGATTTCAGTGGGATTGTGTTCATGCTCTCTCTTTCTGATAGTTTGTTATCAGTGTATAGATAAGCAACAGATGTCTGTATATTAATCTTGTATCCTGCAGTTTTACTGAATTCATTTAATAGTTCTAATAGTTTTGGGGTGGAGACTTTAGGGTATTCTACATATAGTATTATATCATTTGCAAACAGAGACAGTTTTACTTCTTCCCTTCCCAATTGGATGCCTTTTATTTCTTTTTTTATCTGATTGCTGTGGCTAGGACTTCCAATACTATGTTAAGTAGAAGTAGTGAGAGTGGGCATCTTTGTCTTGTTCCTGATTTTAGAGGAAAAGCTCTCAGTATTTCGCTGTTGAGTATGATGCTAGCTGTGCGTCTGTCATAAATGGCCTTTATTATGTTAAGATATGTTCTCTCTAACCCATTTAGATGAAAGTTTTTATCAGGAATAGACGTTGAATTTTGTCAAATGCTTTTCCTGTGTCTATTGAAATGAATATATGATTTTTATCCTTTATTTTGTTAAGGTGGTGTATCACATTGATTGATTTCTGGATATTAAACCATTCTTACATCCCTGGAATAAATTCCACATGATCATAGTGTATGGTCTTTTTTATACATTGTTAAATGTGGTTTGCTAATATTTTGTTCAGGATTTTTGCATCTATATTCATCAGAGACATTGGCCTGTGATTTTTTTTTTGTAGTGTTTTGGTCTGGTTTTAGTATCAGGGTAAATTAATGGTGACCTCATAGAATGAATTTGGGAGTGTTCCATCCTCTTGAATTTTTTGTAGTAGTTTGAAAAGGATAGGTATTAGCTTTTCTTTATAAATTTGGTAGAATTCCCACTGTGAAGCCATTTAGTCCTGGACTTTTGTTTGCCTGGAGTTTTTTTTAACTACAAATTCAATTTCACTACTAGTGATCAGTCTGTGTAGGTTACCTATTTCTTCCTGATTCAGTCTTGGAAGATTGTATGTTTCTAGAAATTTGCCCATTTCTTCTATGTTGTCCAATTTGTTGGCATATAACTGTACAGAGTATTCTCATGATTTTTTGTATCTCTGTGATATTAGCTGTTATTTCTCCTCTTTCATTTCTTATTTTGTTTACTTAGGTGCTCTTTTTCTCTTGATGACCCGGGCTAAAGGCTTATTAATTTTGTATATCTGAAAACAAAAACAAAAACAAACAAACAAAAACTCTTTGATTCATTTCTATTGTTTGTTTGTTTGGTTTTTTTTGTCTCTATTTCATTTATTTCCTGTCTGATCTTTATTATTTCCTCCTTTATTCTGACTTTGGGCATTTATCGCTCTTCTTTTTGTAATTCCTTTAGATGGTAGATTAGGTTGTTTATTTGAGATTTTCTTGTTTCTTAAAGTAGGCCTACATCACTATAAACTTCCCTCTTAGAAATTCTTTCGCTGCATACCCTAGATTTTGTGATGTTGTGTTTACATTTTCATTTGCCTCAAGGTATTTTCTCATCTCCTTTGATTTCTCCATTGATCCATTGATTTTTTACTAGCATGTTGTTTAGTCTCCAAGTGTTTGTTCTTCTCCCATTTTTCTTCTTGTAATTGATTTCTAGTTTCAGACAGTTGTGGTCAGAAAAAAAATGCTTGATATAATTTCTGTTCTCCTAAATTTGTGGAGACTTTTCTCTGTAGTTTTATTTTTCTTCTACTTTTAGTTTCTTCCCTTGAGGTTTGATAATTTTCTTCTGTGGCATGCTTGCATTCCTTTCTCTCTAGTTTTTGTGTATCAATTATAGGTTTCGAATTTGTGGTTTCCATGGAGTTCATATATGTTGACCTATAATTTTATCTACTTGTTTCAAACCGGTAGTCATTTAAAGTTCAAACACATTCTAAAAGATCTACATATTTTACTCCCCTCCTCCACATTGTGTGTTTTTTATGTCATATTTTACATCTTCATGTTCATCCCTTCACTATTTATTGCAGTTACGGTTGATTTTACAATTCATTGTCTTTAAATCTTCATATTAGCTTATTTAAGTGGTTTATCTTCAGCCTTTACCTGTGGGATTTTTCCTTTCCTATAGACACTTACTTCTTGTTATAGACTTTTCCACTTAGAGAGACCTTGTAACATTTCTTTTAGGGTTGGTTTAGTATTAATGAACCCTTTTAGTTTTGGCTCATCTGTGAAGTTCTTTATCTCTCCTTCAATTCTGAATGATAATCTTGCTGGGTAGAGTATCATAGGTTGGGTTTTCCCTTTCAGCACTTTAAATATATCATGCCACTCCCTTCTGGCCTGCAGAGTTTCTGCAGAAAAATCAGCTGATAGCCTTATGGGGATTCCCTTATATATGACTCTTTCTTTTTCTCTTGCTCTCTTTAGAATTCTTTCTTTAACTTTATCCACTTTAATTATGATACTTGTTGGTGTTGGTCTGTTTGGGTTTATCTTGTTTGGGACCCTCTGTGCTTCTTGTACTTGGATATCTGTTTCCTTCTTCAGGTTTGTGAAGTTTCAGCCATGATTTCCTCAGATACATTTTCAGTCCCCTTCTCTTTCTCTCCTTCTGGGGAATGTTGGTATGCTTAATGTTGTCTCAGAGCTCCCTTAAATTGTTCTCATTTATTTATTATTTTCTTTTTGGGTGAAGATTTCCTTTATTCTTTCTTCTAGATCATTATGCATTCTTCTGTATTACCTAGTCTGCTCTCAATTCCTTCAGGTGTGTTCTTCATTTTAGTTATTGAATTCTTTAGTTCTGACTGGTTCTTTTATACACTTTCTAGTTTCTTGTTAAAATTCTCACTGTGTTTATCTATTCTTTTCCTAATTCAGGTAGCATTCTTTTATTTATTTATTTATTTATTTATTTATTTATTTATTTATTTATTTATTTAATTTATTCTTTGGCTGCACTGGGTCTTCGTTGCTGCACACAGGCTTTCTCTAGTTGCGGCGAGCAAGGGCTACTCTTTGCTGCGGTGCATGGGCTTCTCATTGCGGTGGCTTCTCTTGTAGAGCATGGGCTGTAGGCACGCACGCTTCAGTAGTGGTGGCGTGGTGCTTTGAACTCATTTTCTGGTAAATTGTTTATCTTTGTTTCATTAGTTGTTTATTCAAGGGTGTTTTTTCTTTCATTTCAAACAAATTCCTCTGTCTTCTCAGTTGGTTTAACTTTCTCTGTCTCTATGAAATTGGGTGAAACAGTTACCTACCCCAGCCCTGGAGGGTGTCCTTGTGTGGGAGTGTCCCTATGCAGCCTGCATGTACCCAGTGGCTCTGGGGGGAGAGCTGGATCTGACACGAGCATGAGTCACATTTCCCCCAGGGTGTCCTGGCAGCTGTCACCTTGGTAGGAGGTAGGGCTGGAGATGGAGGGGCTAGAGCCCGAGCCAGAGAGTGAGATGGGGCTTCTCCACTGCTCAGGGCCAGCACCACCCTACGGGGGGCAGGGGCACATCCCCAGTTGCTGGAGCAGAAACCCTGCAGGTTGGTCTGAGCTGGCTCCACTCCCGCTAAGTGTACACCCTCCCCGCTCCCGGCACTGGCACCGTCGCCCCTGAGGAGAGCGGTGATGCACAGGAGGGGCTGCTGTGGAGGTCAGGGTGCGGGGTGTGAGGGTCACAGCCCTGGTCAGAATCCCAGGGTGCTCCTGACCTGCAGCCTCCGTAGGCACCAGTGGGGGCCGCCCCAGCCCCATTCAGGTGCCATTCCAGGTCCCAGCCACGTCCACCTCTCATGACCGAGCACTCCGTCAGCTGTGGCAGCCCTCGCCCTCGTGTGGAGCAAGGGGGGTTGAGCGGGCGCCTGGCCCAGGCTGGGGCAGCCCCTGGGAACCTGGCCATGGTCCCCTGCGGTTTCAATCTGCTTCATCCGCCGTGTTCAGGGAGCAAGCAAGGGTGTGTGCTCATCATCAATGGAGCCAAGGTTTCTTACAGCCCTCCTGTGAGTCCCACTGTCTTTCAAACCAGCTTAGGGAACTTCCTTCCTGCTGTCAGACCCCAGGGCTGGCACAGCACATATGTGGCTTAAACCCCTCACTTCCCAAGGAGGATCTCAACTCCTGTAACCTCCCCCGACTTCAGTGTCCCTTCCCAGGAGCGCAGGACCCTAGCTGATCACTTCCCTTCCCTTCCTACCTGACGCCGTGTGGATCTTGTTTACAGCCTTGGTTGTACAAGAGTCTTCCTGCCCGTCTCCAGTTCGTTCTCAGTGAGAATTGTCTCCCAAGTAGGTGTATTTTTGATGTGTCTGTGGGAGGAGGTGAGCTCCACGTCCTCCCACCCCTTCTGCCATCTTGATCTCAACCTCATATAGTACAGCCTTAGCTGGAGTTGACAGCTTAACTTCAACCCCTCACCCTCCCATGCCACCCACTGGAGAACTTCTAATTCTCTATCATTCCAACTAATTCTATACAAAAAGGAAAGAAAAGCCTGAAAACATTATCCTACAAACCATGTCTTCATACTGATTTTTTTTCCTTTCTGCTCATGGCACCATAACACTTGCCATCACTGATTTTTGATATTTCAGAATAATTAGTTCATTACTCTCCTTGCCCTGATCATGCAGTCTATAGCCATCTCTGTTTTGTGCCATGACACTCATTCCACATTAATCAAGTGTTTTTAAGAACCTCCAAGGTTACTGTTCTGGGTATGGGGAGACAGCTTTTAAGCGTGCCAGGTAAGGTCTCTACTTATATGCAGCTTGTGTGGTACACTTCTTAAGTGTTTCTTGCACCCTCGCCTTCATTTTCTTTCTCCTGGTTTCTTCCCCACTTCCTCTATCACCTTCCTCCAATTCATGCTCTTGTCATATGAGTCTTCCTGAAACACCACATAAAAGGCGTTCTTCCAGGATCATCTTCAAACTGTTTTCCTTCTTTTTTTTTTACATTCTATCTGTTAATGGTCTCATCTTAAAGGCCAAATTCCATTTTCTTGTGCAAATGTTTCCCAAATCTGAACCACTACAATTGTCTCCCTTTATCTATTTATTTACTGAGAAAAGATATACTGTAAATGTATATTATTATGTAGCAAATATACTATATATACTGTATATATAGTACAAATATATACTGTATATATACTACATATGATTAATTTTTTTAAATTTTTTAAATGCATTTACTTATTTATTTTTGGCTGCATTGGGTCTTCGTTGCTGAGCGTGGGCTTTCTCTAGTTGCAGCGAGTGAGGGCTACTCTTTGTTGCGGTGCACAGGCTTCTCCTTGCGGTGGCTTCTCTTGTTGCAGAGCACGGGCTCTAGGCATGCAGGCTCAGTAGTTGTGGCTCGTGGGCTCTAGAGCGCAGGCTCAGTAGCTGTAGTGCATAGGTTTCGCTGTTCTGCGGCATGTGGGATTTTCCCGGACCAGGGCTCGAACCTGTGTCCCCTGCATTGGCAGGCAGATTCTCAACCACTGCACCACCAGGGAAGTCCCTATGATTAATTTTTAAATCATGTATTTTCATGATTATTTCATATTTATTTCTTTGCTAGTATGATTTTTTTTTTGCTAGTATGATTTTTAATTATAATGTTTAATTCTTTCAAGACCTCAAGTGTGAGTTTTCTAGAATGAAAAAAATAGAAACAGTGGAAAGAAATGCATAAAATATCACAGTTTTACGTTGTTTAAAATCCTATAACTTTGATCTTAAATGCTAAATATCATAGAAAAGTTATTATTCTGTATCCAAGGATCTTGGGCTTTGACCTTAGATGGAGCAGTTGTAGTGGCGAAAAGTGAGAATAACCAGGGGTTGGATCCTGCTTTGCTGTTATCCAGTTTGACTCACTTGGGAAAGTTACATATTTCACTCTGTCTCAGCTCAGCCAACTGTAAAGGAAGATAATAATGTCACCCACCTATTTAATTTGGGATGGGGCTGCATGAAAGAAAAAATAAGCTCCAACAGTGCCCTTGAACTCTGAGCTAACTGAAAGCAGAGAATGAAGTGTTATTTATCTCTAACTGCATAGCCTATCCCATATTTGGCACAGATGAGGGATTTGGTAAATGTCATGTAATAAAATAGCAATTCATCCAAGAAAAGTGTCCTTCTTACCATCAACTGAAAACGATTTTCCCTGAATCGGATCACCGTCAGCACTCTGCCCTTACCTCCCTTATGGCATGAAACACAGTATATTTGAGTGTGTGAATGTGGGGGGGGGGGGGACAGGGTCGGTGATCTGTGAGCTTCTTGAGAGTAGTGGTCAGTGTGAGAACAGGGTAAGAACACCCGACACAGAAGCCCAACTCCATCCTTCCCTGGCCACCCGGCGGAAGAGACACTGAGCCTGTGCCCGAGGTCCCTAATCTAGTGAATGAGGATGTTGATTCCTATCCTGCCTTCCTTGCGGGGATTCTTGAAAGTTTAAATTCGATAATATAGAGAGAAGTGCTGGGGAAAATATAAATCATTAAATAAATAAGTTAATGACAACAAATCCAACCATAATGATTTGTGTATCCTCTGCAATAGCCAATTCAGGAATTCTCGCAATTATGTTATCAGATATTTGTCGGATGAACGCATGATCTCAACTAACTGTATAACAAAGATGTAAAACAGTCTTTATAATGAAATTTCATTTCTGTTGACACTGGGGTATTTCTGAAATCATAACGATATTTTCTTCCTCAACTATCAGACTGCAAGAAATTTAGCCTATCATTTCCTATAACAGGAAAAAAAAAAACCACAAGTATGAGTCTGAGAAGACAATCTTTGGAATATCTGTGAAATTTAATTATTTTAAACTTTCAAAATACATTTTATATGTGAAGAAGTTGTACCAAGTGAGGTGAAGTTACCAACCTGAAAAAATACGTAGTGCAGGATACAACTGAAAATGTAAACGAAAGAAGTGAACTTCTTTGTCTTGGACAGACATCCAGTAACATTTTGCACTTGAAAATATCCTCAGGGATTCTCACAATCTCGAATGTCTTATTTATATAATGCAATGGAATTGTTCAAGCCTGAAAATTTATCGTAAGCAACATTTAATCCTTAAAAAAATGCAACTGTTGGAACATACAGGATTTGGAACATTTGGTTTCCATATAAAAATTTGGGAGAATGTGAAAAACAGAACTGTCATTCTCTCATTCTTGGAAAATGTAGGTAAATCAATACCCTGTTCTCATACTGAAATGGAGTAAAACGATATACTGTCTATTAGAGGCTATTATTTAAAAGTTTACATATCTACTGAGGCACCTTCTTTTCCCATCAAGTGACAGAAGGATTTCACTCTCAGGAGCTGATTGTTCAGCATCTCTCCTAAAACGCTCCTCTCCTGAAAAGCCGACCCTCTGCTCGTCCACTCCTGTCTCCCAGAGGCCAGCACAGTTCCTGGCGTAGACGCGCAGTTCGCAGGGAGTGCCTGAAACACTCACTGATTCAAAGACAATGTGAAGAATAATAAACACACACCACGACGTCTTCTATAAATCTCCTCGCTGACGACTCTCCCTATAGCCCTGCCACAAATCATTACTAGGAGAGATCACTTCTCCTTTGCATGCATTTTTATCCCATTTTTCCTACAGATACCACATGGGATGCAGCAGCCTCACTCAGTAACAGAGAACTAGGAAGTTGTGATAATACATTTTTCTTCCCCTCTAACAAACATTTACCCTTCCTGACCTGTGTGCCATGTTTGCTGAATGGGGTGAAATGTCACAACTTTACTGCCGTGGCCCACATTATATGCGGCTTGAAAAAAATCTATTCTGGCTTTATCCATCATCTTGGGAGAGCAGGCAACAGGAGACCTGGCAGCAATAGGCAATAACTCTCAAGTGAATTTTAACGATGAGTTCTGGACACGTAAATGAAACAGAATCACCTCTGCTTAGGTAACACGCTGTTTCACGAAAGGTAGTACCATTCTTCATCCCCTGGACGTGTATATCCTCCTCATAAATAAACATAGTTCTATCCTCTGAAAGTTCTTGCCTGACTTAAGCTCTGGGTAAGTTCTGGGCACTGCGTGCTCTGATCCGACTTGAGTGTGGTGGGTAAAGGGTGCCAGCCGCAATATGTGGAGGCCTGGCTTCCAAATCCAGTGATGACAACAGCCAGCTTTGTGCTTCTGGAAGACTGCAGCTTTCAAACATCTCGGTTCCCTCAGAGGTCCCCCTGAGATCAAACTTGAGCCCGTGTGGCCAAACTTCAAAGAGGGAAATTATACAACATGTCAGGCGATGTGTGTTTATTATTCATCACATCCTTACTCATGGAAAATGAGTGTGGGAGATGCAATACATTTTCTCAGACGAATTCTACCATTTTCTGCATGTTTCATTAGTCTTTTCCTTTTTCTCTTCCTTCTTTTAAAATTTCTCTCCTTTCCACTTGTCAGGTTTCCTCTTCCTTTTTTTTTTTTTAACTTTTCTACTTGATGTTTATCTGTACCTTTAGCGTACCAGGGACATCCTCAGCTCTACAGCCACTCTTGATCATGATGCTTGAAAAAATTCTACTACCTGATTGCAATTAAAATGTATAAAATCGAAGGACCTTATTTTTACCAGATACAGATTTGATGATATTTCAGCACAAATAAACATGTTGACTTTTGTGATCAAAACCTATGTTTAAAAATATGATTGAAAGGGCTTCCCTGGTGGCGCAGTGGTTGAGAATCTGCCTGCCAATGCAGGGGACACGGGTTCGAGCCCTGGTCTGGGAGGATCCCACATGCCACAGAGCAACTAGGCCCATGAGCCACAATTACTGAGCCTGCGTGTCTGGAGCCTGTGCTCCGCAACAAGAGAGGCCGCGACAGTGAGAGGCCCGCGCACCGCGATGAAGAGTGGCCCCCGCTCGCCACAACTAGAGAAAGCCCTCGCGCAGAAACGAAGACCCAACACAGCCATAAATAAATAAATAAAATAGCTTTACCTTTAAAAAAAATGATTGAAAAATAATTGAATAAATAAAAACACTTCTTAAAAATTGAAAAATTTTTAAATTGAAAAATGAGAAGATTTCTACTTAATTCTTTTGAGTCACATGCCAAAAAATGCCTGAGCTTTATAGCCTTATTTGTCTGCATGTTCTCGCATTGGATCTGATATCCCTCTTGGCTGTGAATGGCTCAGAGTTTCTGAGGCTTTCATGAACCTTCTTGCTCAGCTTATTTGTTGGTAAGCAACAGGATTTCTACCTATAATGCCTCAGCACTTATGCATTAACCCATATAAGTTTATAGCAAGTCCCCTACATACGACCGAGTTCCATTCCGAGAGCACATTCATAAGTCCAATTTGTTCGTAAATCCAACCAAGTTAGCCTAGGTACCCAACTAACACAATCAGCTATATAGCACTGTACTGGAATAGGTTTATAATACTTTTCACACAAATAATACACAAAAAACAACACAAAAAACAGAGAACATTTTTAATCTTACAGTACAGCACCTTGAAAAGTACAGTAGTACAGCACAACAGCTGGCATCCGGGGCTGGCATCGAGTGAACAGGCAAGAAGACTTACTGACTGGAGGAGCGAGAGGAGGTGGGAGATGGTAGAGCTGAAGAATCATCAGCAATAGGAGACCGAGGGCAAACTGCAATTTCACTCACGCCTGATGTGGATGGCACAGGTTCTGGTTCCTTGCTGGATTCTGTTCTATCTACCCTCTTGAAAAAACGATCCAGTGGTGTCTGGGTAGCAGCTCTTTTTTTTCTTATCATAGATGACGTGGTAGCACTGGATTGCATTCTGAACGGCTGCTGCGACCTTCGTGTACCGTTCTACGTTCGGGTCCTGTGCCTCAAAAACTAACAGTGCCTCCTCACATAAAGAAAATTCCCTTGCCATTTCCTGTGTCGTGAATTTCTTCGTTTCTTCAGTTACTTCTTCTTCCTCTTGTCTCCCTTCATCCTTTCTCTGGGCCCCCAATTCCTGGCACTTCTTAGCAGTACCAGCTACATCACCGCTGCTTTTACACTTGCTTCCAGACATCCTGATCTTGAAATAAAGACACTGTGCTACTGCACTCTATACAGTCTGTACAGAAAAGTACACAACAGCACAACCACTTGTAGAGGATGCACGCACGTGACAATGTACACCAGACACGTGAACTAACTTACGTGACTGGACATGCGAACGCACGTTCGCATCTTTGAAAGTTCACAACTTGAAGGTTCGTATGTAGGGGACTCACTGTATTAAAAGAGGAAACATTTTCGAACATCATATAATGAGCAGTTTTATAAATGTAAGAAACACTCTGAAAATCCACACGGTGCTAAGTCCCTGGAGGAATTAACGTCAGCACAGTGGACTCACTCACGCTCAGTGCATTGGTCCTGGCGCAATTAGGACCTAGGCCTTGGTGAGTAAGCATGGCATTTGGCTCTGATGGTGTGCAAAGGGTCTGCGTGCTTCACTGATACACCCCCATCGATAAAAGGAACAAGGATAGAGCTGATGGTGTGAAGAGTGCCCTCGAGAAAGGATTAGTAACATACTGATGTTCTGGCCCTCCCATTTATCTTTTCTTTTTAACTTTTACTTTATATTGGACTACAGTTGATTTACACTGTTGGGCTAGTTTCAGGTGCACAGCAAAGTGACCCAGTTATACATACACATGTATCTACTCTTTTTCAAATTCTTTTCCCAGTAAGGTTATTACAGAGTATTGAGCAGAGTTCCCAGGGCTATACAGTAGGTTCTTGTTGGTTATCTTTTTTTAAATATAGCAGTGTGTGCATGTCAATCCCAAACTCCCAATCTATCCATTTATCTTAATAACATAAATAAAATGTGTGTAACTCAAAAATAGCAAGAATAAACTCACACAAATTTGAAAAGTATATTCATTACAAGGTTATCATTTCCCTTCACTCTCTACGTTTCCCAGAAGCAACCCCTGCTGGCAGCCATTTGGCAGGTACACGTCCACATTTGTAGTTCCAATTAGAGTTTATTTTGTTTGTTTGTTTCAGTTTGTGTTATGTTTTTGATTAATGAGACCATAGGGCAATTGTCTTGTGACTTGCTTTGACATTTGACAGAGAAATTGCCGTGCTGGTAGAGACTTGGTTCATTCTTTTAAACCACTACTTAGCATTCCCTGGCTTGGATGTATCATCACTTCATTAACATTCCCTAACTTGGGATACTTAGACTGTCATGAATTTTCGCTACTGCAAACAAGGCTGCAGCAAACATGTCAGTACATGCAACTTTGTGCACGTGTGCTAGTATTTCTGCAGAACAGATTATTAAAATTGGAAGTGCTTGCTTGAATGTAATACTGGGTAAAATGTTCTCCTTGCTATCAAATTATCATCCAAATGCAGTGTACCAATTCACACCCCATCAAAATAAGATCAATTCCTTTTTTTTTTTTTCTTTTTGGTGTTCTTCACTCAGAGTGGATATGTTTCACCTTTTAACTTTTACTAATGGAATGCGTAAAAATAGCATTTCATTGTTGCTTTAATAATGACAACTTATATTTTTGTACACTTGTGGTAGAAGGCATTACTGAAGTTTTTTTTCATGTATTAACTCTTTTAAACTTCAGAATATCCTAACATATCTTCATTTTACAGATGAAAAAACTTGAAAATAAGTAATTTTCTAAGATAACACCTCTAGAAAATGATACAGGGGGTGTCAAACCCAGGCAGCCTGACCCCAGAGCTTGTACTTTTAGCCACTGTACTTCTTACTGGTAAACAGAAAAATTTGGATTTCCATTATTATTTGTAAGAAAGTGCATCTATTTTTATATTTTCCTTTCTTAACTATTCCTATATTTTGGACATTTTTTCCTATTAGTTTGCCATTTAAATTTTGATGTTTAATCCTCTTTATATGTTAAGTTCATATTTTTTCTTCCTTTTCCTTTCATCTTTCACTTTGTTTATAATGACATTTGTAACCAAATTCTCAGTCTTTTCTTTGATGACTCCTAGATTTTGCATCTTGTGTAGTAAGGATTTCTCATCCTGAGATTTTCAAAATATTTTTATCTTTGATTTCATAATTATCCTTTTTATAATAAATTCTAATATGAATATTTGGATTTTATGCAAGGGAGAACTCCAATTTTGTTTCCACATAAATATTCAAGTTTCCAAACCCTTTAATTTAATCATTTATTTCCTCTTAATTTTAATTTTTTTGTCATTTTATTTTACTTTATTTTGAATTTTGGAATTTTATTTATTTTTTTTATACAGAAGGTTCTTATTAGTCATCCATTTTATACATATTAGTGTACACATGTCAATCCCAATCTCCCAGTTCATCCCACCCACCCCCCTGCCACTTTCCCCCTCTGGTGTCCATACGTTTGTTCTCTACCTTTATCATACTCTAAGCTTCTCTATGTGCTGGGGTCCATTTCTGAAGACAAAAACACGTGTTTTAATTACGACACCTTTTTGGAAATTACTATTGTTTTCAATGTCATTTTGCAAAGCTTTCCTACCTATTGATTTATATTTTTTTTTTCCAAATTTTGGTTAGGCTTGGATTGAAATGCAAATTAACTGGCAAAGATGAACATTTACAACATTAACTTTATAGCCAACCTCTATTGACTCAGAACTGTTTATGATTTTCAGTAAAGTTTTACAGTTTTATTCATACCTTACATACTTCCTATTAGGTTTATCCCTAGTTACTTTGTAGCTTTATTATTATTATTACTATTGTTATCAGAATTTTGTACTTCATAGTTTATATTTTAGATATTACTAGTGGCCTGAAAAACCTATTGACTTTAAAACGACACCTTTATATCTAGTGATGTTATTGAACTCTCTAAACAGTTCTGTGAGCTTTTGTTTGATTCTCTTGGATTCTTCTATGTGGAAAAACATTTTGGGGTAAAAATTTTACTCAACTCACCTTTGGACCATTCTACTTGGAGAAATCATTTCTCCTTAGTTTGTATTTCTATTATATTTCTTAAAATAATAACAAATTGAAAAGTATACCATTAATCAGGTTTCCATGCAATGAAAATTGAGTGAGAATTTGAATAACTATCTGGTATATCTGATCAATGTATATAATTAAACTCTTTTATACAGTCCATAATTCTTCCTTTCCCATAATATAATGGCTTTATAAAAGCCTATATTTTGTGTGAATAATTGTTTCACCTTTCCACTTCACTTTACTGTATGGCCCATAGAGAATGAAAAAAAAATTGGAGGAAATATAATGCAAGTTACATAACATCAATATTTAGTCATTATCAATATGGTTCTATAACTACTCATACCTTAGTCTCAGCACACCACAGGTGCAACAAGGCAAAGGAAAAAATAATTAGCCAAGCAATAAATCTCCACTAGTAAAGGCCAGAAGATGAAGTAAAACTATTCAGAGGGATGAAAGGAAGTGGACAACAAATGAAGAGCCGCAAAAAGGCATTTTGGAAGAGAGCATGAGAGCGCAGTGTAAATTAGTATGGCAATAACTATTTAATTTCTAAGAAAGACGAAGCTGAAAAATAGAAATGAGTAGCTAACTGCAAGGAACATATTAATATTGTATATATCTTGTGCTTTACAGCATAAGTTATTTCAGCTGCATATGATTACTGAAAATAGGCACATATGAATTCAGTTAAGGTCTTCATTTCAAAGATATCTCAATGAGTGGATGTCTTGTTCTAGAGCACATGTGCAACCCTGTACCTAAATCACAGCGTAAACAGAAGATTGGCAATTTTTAGGTGGCTAAATTGAATGCAAATGGTGAAAACACAAAGCAGAAGCAAAAATCTCTACTGAAATGTGAACTACTCGGTTTGTCTGCTGGCCTTTTTCAGAGCTCCTGGAGAGTTGCCAGGCCCCTAGTGGATTATGCTGGGGAAGCAAACAAGCTTGGGAGAACAGAACCCCTCAAATAGTTTCTCAAGGAACCAAAGAGTATGTTCTGCTTTCAGAACGTGTCAAAAACAAAGCTACAGTGTATTCATATTTCAATAAGGATGACAATGGGTCTTTCATCAATGGGAACAATACAAAGTAAGTATTAGCACCAAAGTGAAGAAAACTAAGGCATACCCTCTGAACCAGTATATACACAAAACTGCTAGCCTATGCCTGTGAAATTGTTCCTTCGGGGGTATTACCAGTAGAAAGCAATGACGTATCCAGCCAACGCTGGTGTTTTATGAACGCTAATCTTGCAGAGCATCGAAGATGATATGAATATTGATGAAGCAGCTACACATGTTATGTAAATATAACTTTCTTTTACCCAACACACTTCATGCTCTCAAAGAATCACAAACAGGCATAGGACCAAATGCAATCACATGCTAATCTGATAAAACATGGCCAAATTATCTGTGAAATTATATACTATTTTTCATAAAATGAAATTTCCCTTAAGGTAAATTGGTGTGCTATATTGTGTGTTATCATTATATCATTCTATAACCAGAATCTACACTTTAATTGTGACAAAAAGGAAAAGCTTGGAAATAAGTACAGTGAGCCTGATCTCTCTTTGAAGTAAGAGCTAAAACTTAGCCAAAATATGAAATGCCAGGAACTCTTCTTAGGCCTGACTATACCAAGTCATTTAATCTTCCCAACAACCAACAACTGACAGGCAGCGAGGTTAAGCTTCCCAAGTTCATACAGCCAGTGGTTGTGGAGCCAGAATTTGAGACCAAATTGTTTGAAACTAAACAGAAAATGTCACTCAAGAAACCTTGGGAGAGTTTGTAAATAAGTTCATTTGTATCATTTTTTTCTTAGATTCCACGTATAAGTGATATCACATGATATTTGTCTTTGTCTGACTTACTTCACTTTGTATGATAATCTCTAGGTCCATTCATGTTGCTGCAAATGGCATTATTTCATTCTTGTTTATGGCTGAGTAATATTCCATTGTATATGTGTACCACATCTTCTTTATCCATTCCTCTGTCGATGGACATTTTAGTTGCTTCCATCTCCTGGCTACTGTAAATAGTGCGCTATGAACATTGGGGTTGCATGTATCTTTTCAAACTATAGCTTTCTCCAGATATATGCCCAGGAGTGGGATTGCTGGATCATATGGTAATTCTATTTTTAGTTTTTTAAGGAACCTCCATACTGTTCTCCATAGTGGCTGCACCAATTTACATTCCCACCACCAGCAGTGTAGGAGGGTTCCTTTTTCTCCACACCACAGAAAGAGACTCACAGACACAGAAAACAAACTTATGGTTACCAAAGGGGAGAAGGAGGTAAATTAGGAGTTCGGGGGTAACAGATACACACTACTATATATAAAATAGATAACCAGGACCTACTGTATAGCACAGGGGACTCTACTCGATATCTTGTAATAACCTATAAGGGAAAAGAATCTGAAAAAGAATAGATATATAGCTGAATCACTGTGCTGTACACCTGAAACTAACACGACATTGTAAATCAACTATACTTAAATTTTAAAAATTTAATTAATTAACTACTTTAAAAAAAAAAGAAATCTTGGGAAACATAGCGCAGTAGATGAGAAAATGAATTCGAGTCGTGACAGATACTTCAAGTGAAGCAGATATTAGGGAAAACAATCTCTCCAGCCTTTTACTTAAAGCTATATTCTAATACATATCCTTAATATATGGATCTAGTGTGTGTGTGTGTGTGTGTGTGTGTGTGTGTGTGTGTGCAGGCACATACTTACAGGCTGTCCTTTAATATGTTTCCAAACAGAAATTTACCACCTAGAAACTTTATCTATAGATATTTATAATTTTTGTAGCTTCTATCTTTACTATAACTTTTCTGTGAACAAGACCTAAGAAAACAATTCTAGGGTCATAAAGTAAGTGAAGATACATATTTATATATGAATTTAGCTACATAACCAGGGCTTTTAAAAAATCTTGTATCTCACTATTATTTTCTTAACTATTTCTACAACCAGCACAAAATGAAATGGGGTATGGTAGGAATCTGCCTAATGTAATCCCCATATCCACATCAAATAACTAGGCAAAGTCTTATGAATTTGATACCTCTAGATAACTGTAACCTGTGATTTAATATTTGTAAATATAACATAATGCTTAGGGCAGTGACATGCTTGTAGAGGTTTTCTTTACATTCATCAATGCTCAGGTACTAAAATCCAAGCCATTTTTTTGTTATATAAGTCCTTATTTGTTTATGTCCACATTACTCTGGAAAATGCCTAAAGGGCATATTTAAGTTATATTTTTTAAAAAGAGTCTATGTTCAGGTAGACCTTTTTTCTTTACGACAGTTTTTAGAACATTCATAAGCAGAATGACTTGATTATAAATCAAATTTGATTGGTCAAAGCAGAGTTCCACTTTACTTTCTGCCCTTTCACACCTGGAATAGCAATGAAGCTGCAGAGAAAGGTAAACGTCAAAAACAAATAAATATTGAGATTGGAGTAGAAGACTTTTCATCATTCCACCTGCAAACTAGCAAGGCTCAATTTTGCTTCTGTATCTGTTCGACTTTCCAGTTAACACATCAATATACCCCAAACAGCCAATCAAAAAGAAAAGACACAAATTTACTCAGAACATCCCAAAATATCATATGGGGTGAAGAAATGTGAGGCCCCATGAGAAAATACTAAATGCGGAGGCCTCCTGATACATCATTATGGTCCTAATTTCCTCAATATCATTATTGGAAAAAAATAAGCACATGTTTGAATACAGACTAGAATGAGAATGTCTGCCTTGTTTCTAACAGCAAGTTAAATTAATTGTTAAATGAGAAAAAAATTAGTCCCACTTCCCTGAATTTTGAAAAAGATCTTATAAAATAAGATCTACACAGGAGAATTTTGGCACCCATTAAGGTCGTATGTATTGCAGTAAACAGAGAACTAAGTTGAAGCCAGACTGAATACGAACCATGGCCACCTTAGAAAGTCCCCGTAACATTTTTAGGACTTGGTGGCCATAGTTATAAAGTGCTCGGTCACTGCCAAGAGCTGCTCCAGGGGAGGTCAGACAAGCTCTTGTCTGAGACTTAAAAATAAAATTAAAGACAAAAATAAGTTTAAAGAGAAAAATAAAGTACTAAGCACAGTGTCTGATAAATGGTAAGTACCTAAAAAAAGGTAAACAGGTCTTAGTTTGGGCTGTTGCTTTGTTGTTATCTTTGTTTTGCTGCTGAGACCAGATGACTTCAAAGATTCCTTTCAATTTAAAGATTAAATTATTGGAGACTCTTTTCAACATCTAAGAACATTCACATTTATGAGTACAAGACTTCATGACTCTGCTCATTTTAGAATAAGAAATTGTCAAAAACTGGGGACAGCAGCAAATGTTTTGCTTCTTTATACTCCCAAACAGAAGTCCTAATACTACATTAGGAGTTTTTTCAGTATTCTTACAGCATACTGGGTTGACTTTCATTTTCAGCAAGCTGGCTGGCTCAATAGCCCAAAATACTCTTCTTTTCGTCCTAAATAATGTTATATATGCAGAGCTCAGCCCACAAGAAAGAAACCATCCAAAACAATAGAGAGAGGACAGGAATGATGTTAGGCAGGATACTGAAGACCGTCTGCCTTGGGACAATGATTTGTCAGGGTGACCACGAACTCTGGATCTAATGGCTCATTAGGGAAATGAGGAAGGCTTTGGATGCTCCCCAAAGTGAGAACATGGGATAAGCACAAAAGAACAGCCAGCCAGCAAAGGAAGGAAACAGAGAAACTTCTCTTACTTGGCTTTCCTCTGGGTGGGAAAGCAAGGTCACCCCTGATCATTCACAGCCTTAGGTCACACACGCCATCATTTTCACAGTTTCCATTTACATCTGGGAAAACCCAATCATGGAAGTTAATTTAAAGTCATTCTGGCTTGAGCTCCAATCACTAAGCAGAAACAAAAAAAATCCCCATCCTCTCTAAAAAAATGTAGCTTCAACCCAGGACCCTTGGGGTTCCAAAAGATTAATAGCACTCAAATATAAGCTCAAAACCTAAAAAAAAGAAGAAGAGGAAGAAGAAGAAGGGAAAGAAGAAGGAGAAGAAGAGGAAGGAGAAATTTTAAAAAGAAAGAAAAATATACACACACCAAAAAAGCAATCAGGAACAAGGATCAATAGACACATAAAAACCAGCAAAAATTAATTTCATATGTGCAATGTAAAATAATCTTAAGTATCTAAAAAGTAAGACAAGAGGATATTTTAAATATGAGCAAGAAGTAAGAGACCGTGAAACTGTTGGTTGTATTTGAAAGAAAAATAATTTCCATAATGATAAATATAAATGTTAAAATTAAAACTCCAATGCAAAGATTAAGCATTATATTAGCTCAACTGGAAAGAATTAGTAAATTAGAAGTTTTACCAAGAATCACCCAGAATCATCAGAGCAAGCAAAGAGACAGGTCACAAGAAACAACTAACTGGAGTTATTTTAGGACAGAATAGATTGGATGAGAGAAAGACCGTGAGACAGGTTGGCACCTGGGACCTGGGACCCTTTGCTGCAGTGCTTGCCCCTGGACAAACGTCTTCTCCAGCTACGGATACAAAGAAACTATAAGGGACTAAAAATAACTGTGTGCATGTGCAGTTGGGGCACATTATGGACAACAAGATACAAAAAGACCAAAAATCCAACTGCCACTTCTGAAGAGCCAAGAGCAAAAACAGGTCCTGCAAATGCCCCCTGCACTCAGCACCACCTAAGGGGTGGGCAGACCACCTAAGCCACACCTCTGGCCCAACCTCTGGACGCACCCCTGCCCTCACCCCATATAAGGAAGCAGCTCAACTCCCTTCGGTGAGTGAGCAAGCAAGGGAACCTGTCACTTGTTCTCCCTCTCCCAGGCTGCAGGAGGGGCCCCAATAAAGCCTTGCCTCAATTTCTTATCTGGCCTCTGATCAATTTCTATTGATTAAGGAGGCCATGAACCCTGGTCAGTAACAACAATATTTAAAGACATGGCTGAAATTTTTCTAGAATTTATGAAAATATATATTTAAGCTTTAAGAAAACCTAACTTAATAAATTAACTGGCACAAAACTGACTGAAGCTGCAATATATTAAAGAAAAGAGATGAAGGAGAGTTACCAAACCGAAAGGAAAGATCAGCTATAAAGAAACATGAATTATAATGATAGCAGATATCTCAACTACAGCAAGGAAAACTGGGAAACAGTAAATTAAAACCTTCAAAATAAGGAGAGAAAATAAGTTTCAATCTAGAATCATATTGGCTTGTTTGCTAAAATAAAAATGCCCATTAAACTATTAAATGCAACCATTGAAAAACAGAAATAACTGTACCAAAAAAAAATCTAATAAAAGATGTATGTAGGAAGTTATGAACTTTACCAAAAGATAATAAGGAAGCCATATAAAATTTACCATTTTATGGATAAGAAGACTCAACGTCATAAAGATGTCAAATCCTCTTCAAAACCATCTGCAGTGATAGCTAGCTGTTACCAAGCACTTACTTTGTGCATGACACTGTTCTAACTTATTTAACTCAAAAAAATGTACCCCACAATTTGTCATCATTTTGATAAATAATTGATGAGAAAATCAGAATGGTTAGATAACTAGCCCCAAATCACAGAAAAAAATCCAATAAAAATTTTGATAGATGTGTTCATGAAACAAAATATTAGACAGTTTTAACTATTATTAGACCAACAGATCAGTAAAGAGAGCTTAGAAAGAGACCCACACAATAAAATATGGAAAATGATTGGAAAAGAATGACGTAGCAGCTAAGTGGGGAAAGTATAGACTCTTCAGTTAGAAGCTTCTGAGACAATTGATTAACCATAAGGAAAAACTCCAGTTAGAGCTCTGTCTCACACACAGAGAAAGCACTGTAGGTGGGCTAAAGAAGGAAATCTAAAAATAAAACCTTTTAAAGTTAGACAAATATATAGGACCACATCTTTATGAACTGAATGTAGGAAAGCATTTCTTAAGCAAGATGAAAGAAGCAAAAATCATAAAGGAAAATATTGATAAATTCAACTATTTTAAGAGTTTATATAAAAAGCTATATGAAAAAGACCACAATGCAAATAAAAAGGCAATACTGGCCAAGATATTTGCAACCAATATAAGTGAAAGTGGATTATAATCCTGGTTAAATAAAGAACTACAAATCACTAAGAAAAAGAAAAATAACCCAAAATACAATATTTAAAATATTATGTAAGCATTTTATGTATAAAATATATAAAATGTGTGATATAAACAAACATTGCATTTAAAAAGGACACAGAAACTTATACAGTAACTGGAAAATGCTCAGTCACACCGAAAATCAGGGAAATGCTGATTACAACCAATTGGGTTACCTTTATATACGGCAAAAGGGAAAATTACGATGACACCAAGAATTGATAATACATAAAAAGAAGAACTTGCACACTAATAGTAGGCATGCCAAGTGATACAACCATTTTGGACAAAATCTAGCAAGATTCTGTAGAGTTAAAGAACTACACACCAGCAATAATTCCTTCCCTAGCCATATGCCCTGAAATGCTGAGAAATAAGCATGAAGAGACATGTAAAATAGTCGTGGCTGCATTGCTTGTCTTGCCAAAACAACCAAAACATTCTCAACGAGCCAGCGCATGCTGTGGTATATCTCATGGAATAATACACAGATGGGAAACTATTATTTTCTTTTTTATGTCATTATTTTTGTATAAAACTACAAATATAAATCTCAAAACATACTATTGAGTAAGAGAAAACCAAGTTACAGCACATGGATACTTTGCTTGCATAAAATATAAAAAAAAATCTATACACCCTTTTTAGAATAAACATACGAGAGATAAAAATATAATGAAATGTACAGCAATGATAAACATCACCAGCTGCGTGGAGGGCACGCAACAGTGAAGAGGATTCACGGCATTTCAAACGTATGAACGTTTTATTTCTGGAGCTGGGTGCTGTGTATAAGGATGTTTGCTAGAGTTTGTTGTGTAATTTTTTGCAGGTCTGATATATTTAGTAAAGTGATTTAAATGAATAATGGATGCTTTGGAGATCAGGGCATAGTGAAAAAAAAAAAAAAAACAGGCTAAAGCCACTAAAGATCAGATAAGGTACAGAAAGCACATCATGTCAAATGTCAATCACTAAAGTCTAAGTAGAGAGAGTTGAATGTCACTTGCAGTGTCCTAATTAGTGTGGGTTTTTTTCGTCCTCAATAAAGAAACGAGCAAGCTATGCTAAGACGTAAATGCTGGCCACTTAATTAAGCACACTAGCTGGCCTGGTTCTCCGCATGCAACACCGACTTCTCTCAGACTTGCTCTTCAGAAGAATTGTAAGTTATGTCTTGTCAAGTGACTGCGGGTCATTCCACTTGCAAATTAAAATGACAGATGTCAAGGTGCTTTTGTGTTAGCGAAATCTGAGGTCCACTCTTCTCCAGAAATCTTGCTTTCTACTAAATACGAATTTGTTATATCGGTGCCACAATATTAAAAACTCTCCAGCATCATCAAAGAATGACTATTAATTATTTTAAAACTAGAATATTAATTAATGCCAACTCTAAACCTTCACCTTTGGAAAGGGATTCTGTATCTAGTATCTCTTTGATCTTACAATAGAACAAATCTTTTTTTTAATTAATTAATTTATTTATTTAAAATAATTGCTGCTTGCAGGCTTTCTCTTCATTGCTGCACGCGGGGCTTTCTCTAGTTGCGGCGAGCGGGGGCGACTCTTCGTCGCGGTGCATGGGCTTCTCACTGCGGTGGCTTCTCTTGTTGCAGAGCACGGGCTCTAGGCACGCGGGCTTCAGCAGTTGTGGCCTGTGGGCTCAGTAGTTGTGGCTCGTGGGCTCTAGAGCACAGGCTCAGTAGTTTTGGCACACTGGCTTAGTTGCTCCGCGGCATGTGGGATCTTCCCAGACCAGGGCTCGAACCTGTGTCCCCTGCATTGGCAGGCGGATTCTTAACCACTGCACCACCAGGGAAGTCCCTAATAGATCAAACCTTATTAGGTCTCTTTTGCAAGTGAAGATTTGGCTGATTTTCCATAAAAAAAAATACTAGTGAGAGCGTCTTAATTTACTTGAAAAAAAGACCCTCTAAGTTCTAGTAACTTTTAAAATCAAAGGTTAAAACTGAAAAATATGAAGGTAAATTAATTTATATATGTGAAACAAAAGTCACAGATTTAAGAAATATTAGAATACAGTAAATAGCATTAAAGACATTTGAAAGTTTTATTTCCACATACAATCAAACTGGCAAAAATATAATAGATGCATCACCTGCACATATAATGCCAGTGATTCAGATGGATTTTTGCACCAAAGAAATTGTTTTTGCTCATTAAAAGTTTATTTAATTAAGCTAAAAAGGCATTAGTATATTTATAGTACCTATATTACAAAAAAATTAATACTTAGGTAATAGCACATTAATCATCACAATTTCCTTTGTGAGTATTTGTCCCATTCACTGTGGGCCTAACATTTTAAGCCTCAGATTATTCCGTGAGATTTGTCTCTGCTCCTAGAAAGATAAAGCACCATCTCTTCCCTCAGCCAGGGCTTTCCACCGTTCTGCAAAGTCTGCCGAGCCCAAACTATTTAGCCGTCATCACTATATTATGCAGAAACAAAATTAAATCAAGAAAGAGATATGGGGATATATGTATATGTATAGTTGATTCGCTGTTATGAAGCAGAAACTATCACACCGTTGTAAAGCAATTATACTCCAATAAAGATGTTAAAAAAAAATTGACAAGGATGGCATTAAACGGTGGTTATTTTTCAACTTCAAAAAAACAAAACCATTTCCTCTGAGTGCTTCTTACAATAACTGGGGAGAGGTTCAGGGACCTTAGAGCTTTCATCTGCGGAAAATAGCAAGTCTAGATTGTAGATATTTCAATGGTCTAAACACCCACTGCTCACAATAAAAGAAAAAGTATTTTTTATAACACTGGTCTTTCTGGAGTATTTCTGACCTATATTTCAGGTTGTAAAAGAGAGCACCTGAAAGGTAGATAAGCAAACTGCGCATAAGTGAATAAAATCATTGACCCAGTTTGCTTCAGTGTCTTTTTGTGAAATCAGTGCATTCTCTTCTGAGTCTCAGCTCATCACACAGGTTTTCTGGGCCCAGGCCAATGATAGTGGGTGATGAACTTTGCCAGAAAACAACCTGAGTGTTGTTCCTGTACCAGCATATGGAGGGATGTTCACTGTGATATTCTGTTTGGAATTTTTATAAATTTTCAGTAATATATTTTCTGGCTGAGGCAAAGCCTACCTCAGAATGAAATTACCGCTGCCACAGGGGTACAGAATCAAGTCACGGCTCCCACCCCTCCTGGATCCAAACCACAGACCCGCATCCCTCGTTTGCCTCCATCTGCCTCATTTCCATTCATCTCACCCCCGTATCACCCTCCATCAACTCCCACCAGCCCTCGAAAATCCAAGTCATCACCCCGCCGCCACCATTTCCCTCATTCTTAAACTTTTCCTACATCCTTATTGCCAAGCCTTGTAATTTCTCAAAACTAACTTACCTGTGAAGATACTCTTTTTGTAGAATCTTCTTTGAAAATGGCCTACTCCTTGCCATTTCCTAGAAAACGTGCCTGCTGATATAGGTAGTATGGGAGATTGTTACTCGTGCCCACAAGAAATCACATCTCCCAGTGTCCACGCTCTTATCTAGTTCCTTCCACGTTGACCCCGAGCGTGGCCGGGTGGTTGCCTCTTCTAACCCAGCAGGAAACCCACAAACAGGACGCAGGCAGAGGTTAGAGCTTGCCTTCTTGGGACACAGTCCTGCCACTGAGAAGTCCAGTCTGGCCTCCTGGAGGTTGAAAGGCCATATGAAAAGAGGTGTAGTCATTTCGGCCATCCTGGTGTACTCAGCCTCCAGAGGGCTGTACTCATAGGATGACCACAAGCAAGGCCAGCCGAAGATACCCCCCAGCTGACCCACAGAATTGCAGGGGGAAAAATGGCAGTCTTTTAAGCTGCTAAGTTTGGGGACAGTTTATTGTAGGCACTGAATCAGAAACTGGCGTCTAGAGGTAGGGTGCTACCATAACAAAAGCCTAGAAAATTCAGCATTGATTTGGGGCCTGAGAAATGGGCAGGAGTTAGAAAACCAGCAAGGAGCCTGTGAGTGAAGGGTGGAGAAAAGGGAAACCAACAGTTAATAGAGGCCAAAAGGTAGCAGAAAACCACTATTGGACAGTGCAAAGACGGACTCCCTTGCGTTCTGTCAGTGAACACATTGGCAAAACTGTCCCTTGCAACAAATTGGAAAACTGAAAATGTGCCAGATAATCGTGTAAGTCTAGCCAAGAATATTTCGAGACACAATGGTGAAAGTGTCAGTCTGCACCTTTTAGTTGCTTATAAGAGGGCACTGGTCAGAAAGCTGGAGAAAGGCCTGTTTAATGTGCAGGTGGAATTCACAGAAAACACAGAAAAGCCAGGACATGCTGCTTGGAAAGTACGCTTTCCTGTCGCCAGTGTCCCCACCTGGCAAAGAAAGAAATGGCCTCAGGGTAAAGACTGAAGCACAGATGTTGCTAGAAGACCCCTTGGTAAGATCTCAGGAAGATTTAAGGTGTTATCAGGGTAGATGCTCACAGTGAGACAAAAAGGCCTTTAATAATGTTAAGGGATGTTGTAGAAAGAAAGAAATTATTTTGAAAAAAAAATGATGGATGAGGCTCTAGGGGCATGAGATGAACTCCAATCAGATCCATTAAAAGTTCACCAAAGTTTAAGGGAGTTGAATCCGCTTGGACTAAAATGTAAAGGAGCAGCTCAAAATGAATTTTCTATGGACATAAACAGGCTGGGAAAGCAATTTATCAAGAGCAAAATGGAACATTACTTATCAAAAAAGAAAGACAGACCCAAGTTCCCAAAAGACAGAGCCAAGCAGAGCAGAGAGCAGTGAATTAAGGAAACTTCCAGGAAGCAGAAAGACCCAGTTAAGGAAGATTCCCTACCCCTGGATCATATGCCGCTGGATTTCAGCAGCGCTGTGAACCAGTAACTTCTGGGTATCTTTTGCTCATCCTGCTATTGAACTGAATTACTGAGATTATCCTGTCCCTCTAACCACTGATGTCAGCTGTGTATGTAGAGGACAAACAGGGAGGAAATGTAAGTTATCATTTTAGTTCACAGTTCTCTAGATAAAGAAGGGCTGCCCCCAAAAAGTTTCATCTGCATATGGATCTGACGCAGATGATGGGATCAAGGACTGAGCTTGGATGAGACTTTGAAGGTTTTGAAAGGAGGTGAGTGTATTTGGCACATGAATCATTGGGACCAGAAGGCAGACTGTGATAGACTCTTACACTCACGGATCCCAGTAAGTCACGCCTCCTGTTAGTGATGACCCTGTGGGGCTCCCTCCCTCCTTGACTCAGGGTGTGGCCGCGAGACGTGATTTGATCAATAAGGATATGAGCAAATGTAATGCAAGCACTTATGCATTCCCTCTTGGAATGCTGTTCTAAGACTGTGTGTGCAGAATTTAAGTGTGGCCTCATTGAAATTAAAATACACACACACAGGAGGAAAGAGATCCAGGCATCTCGGACATCCCAACTGAGCTCACTAATAGAATGCAAACCCTAACATGAACCTGGGCAAGACCAGCTGAAGAACTCCGAGTCTACCCACATAATGATGAAAATAAAATGGTTGTGTTCAGCCATTAAGTTGTTTGCAGGGCAGTATATGCAGTCACATATAATTGATACAACCACCCCCTCCCTATCACGGTTATTTATTGCCTAATTTCTCCCAAGACACCCAGAAGTTTTCCTGATGGCTGTTGCTCTGGGTGCCACTTTCTATTTACTTTTCTCCTATTTTCATTCTGAAGGATTTCAATAAGCTCTCTTTTCCTCTGACTCTTCAAATAACCATCTTTATGGTTCCTTGATACCTTACTAATAAGAGCATTAATCTTCCAAATATTTTGCTACTTGTAAGCATGGCCATACCTTCAGCCAAATAACAATTCAAACAGCCTATATTTGACTCATATGTGTAACATATGATGTAATGTAAGAGAAACACTTTAGGGTCAGACAAACTTAAAAAGCCAGCTTTGGTATTTATTAACAGTAAATTTCAATTATCTCGTGTATAAACGGTGAAAAAATATAGGCACTCAATAGAAAGATGCTAATACTATTATCCTTTTTGTGAGTTCACATAGTTACTTTAATTGATCCAATTTTAGAAATATAATGGAATAATTAAGCAAGTTAATAAAAAGATCTTCAGCCCCATATTTCTCCTAAATAAATTTGTAATTGAACATAAAGATGATCATATAAGGGCACAGTGTTGAGTCTTGATCACTAATGATTGTTTGTTGTTTTTTAACTTTGGAAATCAAGGATTTCCAAATGTAAATCTCAGAAATCTGTGTTTGATGCCTGAGTTTATCATTTATTATTATCTGATTTTGATCAGTCATCTACCCTCCCTGTCCGTCTCTGTTCCTTATTTGCAAATAACGTTAGCTACCTCACAGGCTTGGTGTGAAGTCTAAGTATGTAAAATAGCAAAAAGCTATTTACAAAAAAGAGCTCACAGATGATTGACCCACCATGTTATGAAAGTTTGAATTTTCCTTAATCTACATTTTTAAAATTTGCAGATAACAAAATTAAGGATTCCAAGAAGCCTTCCTTCTAGTATCAAAAAGCATTTTTTTTTCAATAACAGAACATAGCAACCTACTGGTATTAACCAGTTATAAATACTCTCCGTTCCTATATTCTAACGTTTGTCTCATTAAAATGAATCAAACATCTCCTCTTCTGAACTTATAAAGTTTGATTAGTGTTTGAAAGTAAAAATATCTCATGGAAATGAACAGCTCATTTTTAAAGTGAGTAATCCAAAAAAAAACAAACACAAGTTGCAGTTCCCATCATGTAGGGTATTCTTTCAACCCACCAATGGAATTACCAGTCCTTCCAATTCCCCACGCATGCAACTCCCGTCTGCACTACAGACTAACTCCCATTCGTCCTCCAGGTGATCCCAAATGCTTCACTTCCCTCTGAACTCTTTCCTGACATCCACTCCAAGTCCCAACACCCTTGCCTAGCACCTCATGCTACTTTTTACCATAAGGGTGCACATAAGGTGTCATAGTCGAATAATCAGTCCACTTGTGTGTCTTTCCAGCCAGATAATGAGTTGGAGTCAAGGAGTCTATATTTTGCTTTTCCATCCCCAACTCCTAACACAAGAAATGGCCTAGAATAGGTGGCCAGAAAAGGCTTAAAAATCTTGAATTAGTGAATAAAATAATGAGCAAATAAATGCTATTTAAGTTATCTTAATCATCAAGAAAAAGATGACTTCATCCCTGACGTGTTTTTTTAACCTGCAAATATTTCTAACACAAATTGGGCACCTTGAGTCCCACGCCAGAGAGAAACCTGAAAGTACAGCTGTGGAGGCAGCCAGCGGGTTTGTTCTCAGTCTGAGCCAGTACCTCGAAGCTCATCAGCATCATCATCACCACGATCATCATCACCATCATCATCACCATCACCATCATCATCACCACCATCATCATCATCACCACCATCATCATCATCATCATCATCACCATCACCATCATCATCACCATCAGCATCACCATCATCATCACCATCATCACCACCATCAGCATCACCATCATCATCACCATCATCACCACCATCAGCATCACCATCATCATCACCATCATCACCACCATCAGCATCACTACCATCACCACCAGCATCATCATCAGCATCAGCATCATCACCATCACCATCACCACCATCACCACCATCAGCATCACCATCATCATCACCACCACCATCATCACCATCATCATCACCATCACCATCATCACCACCAGCATCATCATCATCAGCATCATCACCATCACCATCACCACCATCATCATCACCATCACCATCATCACCACCATCATCATCACCATCATCATCACGATCATCACCACCACCATCATCATCATCACCATCATCACCATCATCACCATCATCACCATCGCCATCATCACCATCATCATCATCACCATCATCACCATCATCACCATCACCATCATCACCATCATCACCATCATCACCATCGCCATCATCACCATCATCACCATCACCATCATCGCCATCATCACCATCACCATCATCACCACCATCATCACCATCACCATCATCACCATCATCACCATCACCATCATCATCATCATCATCACCATCATCATCACCATCATCACCATCATCATCATCATTATCACCATCACCATCATCATCATCATCATCACCATCATCATCACCATCATCACCATCACCATCATCACCATTACCATCATCACCATCATCACCATCATCATCACCAGCAGCATCATCATTATCAGCAACATCACCATCACCAGCAGCATCACCATCATCACTACCATCATCATCACCACCATCAACATCACCATCATCATCATCACCACCACCACCATCATCATCATCACCACCATCATCATCATCATCACCATCATCATCACCATCATCATCATCATCACCACCACCATCATCATCATCACCCTCAGCAGCATCATCATCATCATCATCACCATTACCATCGTCACCATCATCACCATCACCACTAGCGTGATGATGATGGTGATGATGATGGTGGTGGTGGTGGTGATGCTGAGGGTGATGGTCACCATCACCATCACTATAGTCATCATAATCATCACCAACATCATCATCATCAATAACACGAGTTAAATCTAAGTCTGATAGATAATCAGCTCACCTAGCAAGTCTCCTCAGCCAGAAAGAGCTCTGACCCTCATTCAGAAAACCCAGTATCATACATGAACTTAAAAGTTATTCAATTTAAAGGATCACTATTTGAACTAGTTATGGAAAGAGTTTAAACTTTAAGAGGAATTTGATCAAAATCACATTTAAATACAGCTTCTTAAAAAGCCACCTTTAATGGTAAAAGTTAGTATGAAGTTATGGTAATGTAATGATAATGGTAAAAGTTAATATAAAGCAATTCTGAATTATAAAAGATAGAAAAATATGAATTCATTTATAAAGAACTAATGGGCTCACTTTTCAAGATCCTTTTATATAAGCATAAAGGAAAGCTCAAAATGTATCCCACAAGATCTATTTTAGTAGAAAAGGTGCCTATATCATATAAAGTTTTTAGGTGCCAAAAATAAATTTTTTAATATGTGAAATTTAATAGATGCATTTAAGTTTATCTTTCAAATGCTTAAGTAATCTATACCTGTTTTTTAAAAAAATGAAATATCAAATAATATTTTGATATCTAAAGGATAATATAGTTGTTCAATATGGAAACACCTAGACTTGTATAAATCTACTGCTAAGAAAAGAAAATAAATCAGCTGAAACTTCACGCGGAGGCTCTGGAGAGGCTGGGGCAGTGACAATAGTTCAGGCCAGCCAGGAACCCAGGATTCCAAGACGGCTTCCGATCGTGACTGACGGGAGATCTTGGCCCAGTTACTGAAGCTTTGGGGCATAGGTTCACTCATTTATAAAATGAGTGGGTGCCACTAGGTAATGTCTTAGTTCCTTCACATTCCAACCCTCAGATGAAATGACTGTGCCTCAGAACTGCTTTTGGAAGCAAGCATAGATGGGACTTGAAGAGACGGCTCCTGTAACTTCTGTCTACATTCTTAGGTCGGACAGACGCCTTTGAACTTCATCCTTCTCTTTCTTCCAAGTGAGGGAATGTAATCTTGGCCCATCTTCCTTCATTCTGACAATGCTTCTCTGTCTGCCACACTTTTCCTCTCAACCCCTTCCCCATGTGGAACTAGATGAAATGGGAGTATGGCTTCAAGCAGGAGTGGAGAGAGAAAAGATGCATCCTAACTGAACCATCGCCCCCCCTAAAATCACCACTAAACCGCAGCCTCTCTGATATGTGTGTATGTGTATACATATGTGTGTACATACATGCATACACACACGCGTATCTATATAGTGCGTGGGGTTTCACATGGAATACTTTCGCTCCTCTGACGCTCTCCAACCCATTCTCATACCCATATTTTCCAAATCAAAAAAGAGAAAAGAACTACTTATGTGACTTTTATACAACTGTTTTCTTTTCTTGGTTTTAAATTATTTTCTTCCTTTCTAATTTTTCAATAAATCATTGCTAAGAAAAGGAAACTTGAAAACTTATATCCTAGGGAAAAAATGGATGCACAGACATTAAAACTGAATAATCACACAGGTAGAATGAAACTGAATAAACGGCTATATACTAAATGATCTAGTGGAAAAACAAACCTGATTATTCACAAAACAAATTTTACTCTTTTTTAAAAATGAAATTTTCTTAGACTATTAGCACCCTCCCCTAGTGACTTATATAGAATTATCGAGTTCAATTTAAAATTGCTTTAAATTTTACTTAAAATGCCATTTCAACAGAACCAGTACTATAGCATCTTGCTATAATACCAACAATAAGAAAAACATCAAGTCCTTAACTTATGTTAATATATCTATTTTAATATTGCATAAAATATTATAAGGTAGATACTATTATTTTCACTGTTTCACTCTGAGGAAATTAAAACACACCAGGGTTAAGTAATTGGCCCAAGAACACACATTTAGTAAGCCATGGAACAGGAATTCTCATACAGGCACTGGGTGTACTTATTTCAATAATACTGTATGCTATTAACTTCTAAGACATGAAAACACATGAAATACCAGTCTCATACCAGAAAGACCAAGGTTCCCCTTAAGTCATATATCATTTTCTATTTGAGAGTCACATGGAGGAACATTTTTGTGAAGCCATATGAAGGCATATGCCAAACGTTCACTATAACCTTGAACACCTCAAAACTGTAGATCTGTCTCATTCATGAACCCCTTTTAATTAATCTATTTGCGTTTTCACGTTGTCTCACCACTTTGGTTAATATTTCATTAATTTAAAACAGACTGTTTAAAATAATATTTCTTTAGATTTGCCCTAAACCTCTTCCTTTGTGCTTCAAGGGTGGGGGGCATCCTCGAACTATAATATGTATTTTGAAATTTGGTGAATAAGTTTATGTTTATTCTCTTCCAAGTTTTATAAACTTTCATCATCTCTCCTTTCAACACTTTGACTTTCCATACAGAGTTCTTTTAAATGCATTAAGTAAAAACTTCAAGAGGTGAGACAGTTTCAATTTCAAAGCCCTAAAATTTCAAAGGAATCCAGAAACTTGTTATTCAGCCACGTCAAGAAGAATTTAAAAGAAAGTGTTTCTAAAGTTAAAAAATTCTGATTTGGAGATAGTCTCTGCTCTCATAAATGGCATTGCAAAGAAATTTCAAGGACGACTGCACTATGTCCATTTCTTAAATCAAACATTCTCATGAAGGAAAAATATCTGACCACTCATACGTTTTCCAAGTCAAAAGCATCCTGATATCTTAAAAGTTTAGCACACAAGACTTTAAATGTCATTAATGTTAATTAGAATGTTATGAATAACAGCTGCAAATGATAGGTCTTTAATGACAAAATGCTTTTAATAATCCCTTCCAGTATTAGCAATTTGGCTTTTCACTGCATTGCCACTCTTAAGATTCAAGGAAGTATTAAAACTATTTTCCCTCCTCCATGACCTGTAGGCAGCAACCCAGGGCAAACTTGTACAAACTGTTAGAAACTGCTCTACTTGCCCTTCATGACACCACCTTCTAAACATTTTCCCCTACCTCACTAAATACTCCTACTCAATCACCTTTGACCTTTCTCCTTCCCTCTGAACATTAAGTGTTGGTTTTTCTCAGAAATCTTTCTTAAGCATATTTTTCTTCCCAGACCACAATCTCTCCTTGGCACCTCTGTCCATAATCATAGCTTCAATTACATCCATGCAGAAAATTGCAAAATCTCCATCTCCGACCCAGATTTTGCTCCTGAGCCCCAGGCCATCTATCCACGTACCTTCTAGACACCTTCACTTGGACGTTTCATGCGCCTTGAAGTTCAGTGAACGGTTCCAAGCAGAGCTTGTTATTATCCCTTCAGAACCTTCTTATCTCCCCTTGCAAGCTAATCAGTAAACAGCCCTCTAAGTTGTTCGGGACAAGAGGCACGTCTTTGCTTTCCCCTCCCTCTCCTCCAAATGGAATCAGTCGCCAGGTCTTGTCAATCATGCCTTTGAAACATCATTCAGATATGCCTTCCCATCGTCTCTGAGCGCCTGGTCCAAACCACCGTTATTACTGACCTGGAGTTCATACTGCAGCCACAGCGATCTTACCCATAATTTAATTCTGAATTGTGCTTAAATTTTCTCACTGAAAACCGTTCAAAGACGTCTTATTGCTAGTATTTTATAATCGAAAATCCCTGGGAGGCCCTTGCAAGATTAGCCACTGATTCCCTCTCCCAGCCTCAGCTCATAACATCCGCCCACCTGAGTCCCATGTTCTGGACCTCAAGTTGGCACAGCGTTTTGGTCACTCTGTGCATCAAAGGCTGAAGTATATTTATCCTCCTCTTGAACACCGCCAGTGCCCACCGATGCTGGGCCGGTCCCGGGCCTGCTCCCCCTCTGGGAACATTCATCCCTGGGATCCCCCTGGGAACGCAGCCGTCACGCATTAGAAGCCCGAGTTGCATGGTGAGCTCCCAGCCAACAGCCAGAATCAATCACCTGTCTTAAAAGTGAGCCCTCCTAGATTCTTCAGCTCCATGAAGCCCAGCTGAATTTACACGGGGCAGGAGAACGGTCCAGCTGATACCAGTAAACCTACATTATGAGGGATAATGAAATAATTGTTGTTGTTAAGCCACGAAGTTTGGGGCTGTTTTGTTACACCGTCAATTCCAGGGAGCAAATGTCTAGATTTCATCTTATGTATATTCCAGCTCACAGAGACAGAATCTGTTTTATTTATTACCACCATATTTCCAATGCTTACCAGGGTTTCTAGTCTGCCAGTAGGTGCCTAATTAATATTTATTGACTGATTTAACAAATAAATAAAAAGATTATTATTATCCTATTTCAATAAGGGCGGTATAGCCTAATGGTTAAAATCTGAGCCGTTGGGCTAGACTTCATGAGTTAAATCCTGCCTCTCCACTTACTGCTGAGTGATCAAAACATGTTACATAAACTCTCTGTGCCTCAATTTGATTATCTCAGAGGGAGGTAGTGTTGCTTTGAGGATTAAATGAGATCATACATTATCTCAATACATATACTGAATGGCACATGAGAGCTGGCAGGGAATGTTTTTTATTAGTAGTATTTATTTATTGAAATGATAAACTGTGAAACAGAGGAAAAGAAAAGCTTTTCTGAGTCCCCTTGCTAGTTGGCTGAACAGCTGGGGTTAGCAAGCTGCTTTCCTGACTCACTCTATTTCTTTTCCCCTTCACACTTTCCTAGTTCTTGTTCTTTTTTTATGTCACCAACACCCCTGGTAGGTAGAAAACCAGCCTCTTGAAGATTTCCATATTCTAATTCCCAGAATCTGAGAATATGTTAGGCTTCGTGGCAAAGGGGAATTATGATTGGAGATGGAAGTAAGGTTGCTAAGCAACTGATTTTGATGTGGGGAGATTATTTTGGATTAATCAGGCATCCCAGTATGATTACAAGTGTCCCTTTTTTTTTTTTTTTAACAACATAGAAACAGAGACCTTCAGAGCTGGGTAAAATTTTATAGTAAGTTAAAAGCATGGTTAGAATTTCAGAAAGTCAGATTAAAAAGCAAAAGCAAGAGAGTACCAGAATGCTACAATTTGAGAAATGTGAGAGCAGCGTCAGAAAGTCCTGACATGGCTGGGTTCGAGGATGGGTGCGCAAGAGCCGGGAATGCAGGTGGCATCCAGAAGACAGACAAGGCAAGGAAGGGGGTTCCGTGCTAGAGCCTCCAAAGAGGAGCGCAGCCCTGGCGACCCTTGATGTCAGCTCACTGAGACCAGTTTCAGACTTCTGACCTCTAACAGCAAGATAATAAATTGTGATGTTTCAACCACTAAGTTCGTAGTCATTTATTACAGCAGCAATAAGAAACGAATACATCACCCAAAGTTTTTTGTGAACTCATAAACCTGCATGCAATTCCAAAAATCAAAACATAATACATTTTCTAAAGTGCTCCTTGAATTTACGGCATTTCATGCAGATATTTCCATTTGGGGTCACTAAAATTCTTGTATCTTCCTTTAATAATATATTTCACGACTGAAAGTGACGATAATATTTTGATTTTTTGTTACTAATAGTAAAGTTCAAGAATGGAAAAAGGTACAGACAGGAAAATATTAGAAAAAAAAAAAAAGTAAAGTTAATGATTCAAGGATTTTTGAGTGGCAATTCCCATCAGAAAGATAAGCACCTATGACCTTGACTCTCCCCTGGAGAAGATAATTTCACCTTCCTGACTCTCCAATGAGACAACAGAATTACTGAATTTATTGCAATTACAATAAATGCTCACTGAATCTATACTGTATGGGTATATTATTTTTTAAAAAACAGCTGAATACTTCTGCCAAGGCAGCTAACGCAATACACTGACTATTAAATTGATTTACGGCAACAAGATGCAGAAGCTGTCACACTTGTAAATGAAGTTTTAACCATATGTTGTGATGTGTTTATATGCTAATGTCTTCACAAATAGCAAAACCCTTTGATACCACCTGGTTGGCCATATTTTCTGAATTTATTCCAATAAAATGGAATAAAATTATAATATATGAAGTCTGCATTCTTTAAACAGTAACTAGAATGCAAATGGATTTTTTGGTGTAGTCAACTCTTAAACTACTTGAGAATTCTCCAAATGGGGACATCCAAAAAAGGAGAAATTACTTCATTTGAAACCATCTAAATATTTGTAATTTCTACAGAGCAAATATGAAAGTTATCCTCACAGTAACATATTAGTGTCCGTTTACTGCTTTGGGTATTCACCAGGGAATGAAAGAAGCAGAAAAAAAAATGTCTTGGAAGAAACCAGGGTATAATATCAACTACTTTGAATTGAAGAGATTACTATGGTACATTTTATGCTTCTACACTCAAAGTGTAAAGTCACTGTATAAGACTGTGACCTAGTTTCTGGAAATCTTGCTATCCTTAGCTTACCCTGACAAACTTAAATGGTAACCAGAAAAGTCACATTTTAAGCAAGCATACATTAACTATCATGGGCTAAATAAATAAATACATAACAGGTTACATTATCTGTCTTTTCTATAAAAGTAAAGGTTGCTTCTGGGGATTCAACTGTGTATTTCTTTTTCTTCTCCTACATAAATAACTTTGATCAGTGATGATAAATCATTTTGGAAGTACCAATGTGATTGGAAAATAGAAATGGGAAGGTTCCCCTAAGGAGTATTTATGTTTGTTTCTGTACCTCTGTACTGTGCCTTTATTGAGAGGTTAATGAGAGAAGGATAAAGAGGAAGATCAACCTGAACAAGACTATACTGTGTCTGTGACAGTGATAGGCTAACGTGGACCCAGAGATTTGTCTGAAGGAAGGACAAAGGTAGCCAATTAAATGGGGGTCAGAATAGAACCTAGTCCTGTGAACTGGGTCGGAACTAGGAGCAAAGTTCAGAGAAAGGCTAGACTATGGCTCAGAAGCCACATGGGTCATTCTCAACACCCTCTAGGTATCGCAGGTGATTAGCACGACAGCTTTGTTGGGAGCTCCTCAACAGGCTTAGAAGAAAGTACTGACCTTCTTCCCGATGCCCCTTTGCTGTGATTGGCACAGAAGCTGGTACGGACCAGGACCTGAAGTTAAGAGTCCATCCCGCAGCAGCAGGCACTGTTACTTGAGAAGGACCAAAGATGCAGAAAGAAGGCAAGACATGACACGTCAGAGCTTTATGGCTTACAGTGCAGAGTTGGTATTTTCTCCGAGCTTCCATATGAAGACCTAGATAAGATGCTCACAAAGTCTCCCAAATGAGGGCTTCCGATGGAACCTTGACTCATGTAAGTTAGTGTTGATTCTTCTATGGACCTCCAAGATTGAGCCAAAGTATTGCCTTCTATGCAATGAGTATGGCCAGGTGACTAAGTCTGGCCAATGACAAGTGAGGGGAAATGACACACGCACATTCCAGGATGTGTTTTCAGTGCAGACACGCCCATCTTCCTCACCTCCTCCTTCTTGCTGCTGGAAATGGGGACCTGGTGCTGAGTCACACTTGGTGATGCAGAAAGAGGCAAAGACTTCAGATGGTAGAGGCTGGGTCCCTAGATCCCTCAGGAGATAGATGCATCATAGCAGCCGTAGACCAGCTACATCCGGGCCGTTATATGGGCTAAGTCACAGTTGTGGGGTCTCTACTACACAAAGCCAAATCTATATTGTAATTACCAGCATGAATTCAAAAATGGTAGGTAGTCTGATAGGACCAAAGGACAGGATGTCCAGGAGAGATCGCTGGAGTGAAGGGGTGAGGCCAGAAAGTGAAGCCCTAGGAAGTCTGGACTGAGAAGGCTCATTCCTCTGCAGTGGGAAGCCACAGACCATTTTCTAAAGGACTAGGACGTGACCAACTACGCACATTAGAAAGATAAGCCAAGTGTGTAGAACAGATATAAGGAAGAAAGATTGGACATAAAAACAATGAACTCTGTTCTCAAAAGAGTCTGACATAAGCTTGTGACCACAAGAGGAAGAGCAGGAATGAGGAGAAATTGTCCAATTTGGAGACAGAACTGATGAAATTGTGCAAATATTTAAATTAGTCAGAGATGGGTGTTTATGAGCTAGCAGAAGACATAAATAATAATTGTAATCAAAGACAATCTTAAGTAACAGGAAAGAAAGTACAGTTTTAGTGGTTGCAACCAGTAGGTTATAAGGATTCCTTTTTGAATCTGTTAAGTTCTAATCAAGTTTAAGGGACCCTTGGAAGCACAAGTGTGAAGTAACTGGAGTTAGAGCTACGCATCTGTATTTGGTACTCTCCCAAATACAATGGCAAGGGAAGACTTAGTAGTAAACAAAATGGACAAGGAAGGTCATGTAAAATGGAAATAAAAAGCACAGAAAAACAGAATCATTATATGACGTGCTTCTTTGAAATTACTTTGTTTTGTTCCTGCTCCAGGATATAGGATGAACAGAACGTAAGATTCATATTATCTTGGAACACCAAATGGCCTGTGAAGTAATCTACCTATAGAATGATGGAACCATTGGTTTTCTGGACCAACCCAGTTCGTCACATGCAAAGCAGACTTGTCTAGGGGGGCTTCACTAAGATGGTGGAAAGCTCCCCAATTCCAGGAGCCTAGGCCATAATCTGATGCCCTAAAATCTGTCACTCATAACGAAGGCAGTCGAAAGGTTTTTTCCCTTCCCCTTCACTTCATCTTCTAAAATTTCTTTCCATTTCTTTCTGCTTCAGAACCACTGGGACCTTGAGAGCTTTTCAAGATTCAGTCATACTGAGGTTCAGTTAGCAAGATGCCAGAGCACATGGAAAAAAATATATACATATATGTATAACTGAGTCACTTTGCTGTACAGAAGAAATTAACACAACATTATAAATCAACTATACTTCAATACAATTTTTTAAGAAAAGAATACATAGGAAGAAAAAATGTGTCTTTAAATGCTAGTCACCTGCCTGGCTAATAGTTTATCACTTTTGCTCATTCATTTATTTGTAAGGCACAATGTTTAAAAATTTAGAAGGTAACAATCATTATCAGGGACGTTGCATTAAACCCTTTTCCCTAATTCATCAGAAATAACAGGAAACGCTTCCTAACTGAATGGGAGAGTTGCTGATAATTTCTCTGTTATTTCTGCAATCGATTCCAGGCCCTCCAACGTCTGCATCTGAACTAAATCCTAACTACTCTCCCCGACCCAGCTCAGTTTCCTACCCCTCACTGTCTAGATTCCAGATTATCCCGCAGTTCCTTCTCTGAAGTTGTAGCCCCTGCCAGCTTATAATTATTTAGTAATTCACATACTGTCTTAATCCAAGACCTGCATTTTTCAAATTCATCACCCTATATTAATAGTCAAAATTTTAATATTTTATTACATACTATATCAAAGGGTGTTAATATTCAATACATTGTAAGATTCAATTAGACAATGAACATGCCACCTCATTCATGTATTTTCTTTTTTTAAGTTTTGCATTCTTCATAGACACTACCATAATTCCATGTATGGAACTAAACCACAGTGTGACTTCTGTTTTGGTGTCCTGCTCTATTTTTTTGTTTTTTTAAATTTTTTTTTATTTATTTATGGCTGTGTTGGGTCTTCATTTCTGTGCGAGGGCTTTCTCTAGTTGCGGCAAGTGGGGGCCACTCTTCATCGCAGTGCGCGGGCCTCTCACTATCGCGGCCTCTCTTGTTGCAGAGCACAGGCTCCAGACGCGCAGGCTCAGTAGTTGTGGCTCACGGGCTTAGCTGTTCCGCAGCATGTGGGATCTTCCCAGACCAGGGCTCAAACCCGTGTCCCCTGCATTAGCAGGCAGATTCTCAACCACTGCGCCACCAGGGAAGCCCTCTAGTTTTTATCTGACATTTACTTGACACCAACCTTTATCTGACAATTCCTTGTTTTGTTTCCCTTGAGTTCTTTTACGATTTTCTTCCAATAGAGTAAAACTACATCTCAAGGCAACAGAGGGGCAAATGTTTCCTACATACAGCCATTATATTCAGGGATATGATTTGTTTCATGATATAGCTGATTTCTTTCAACTTGGGTTAGTTTTTCAATGGCTTTACTAAAACTAGAATAATAAGACTTTTAATTTTTGAAAACTCTACTATAAAAATAATGCTTGCACAGAAATATCTCACTTAATACTCAAAATGACCTATAGATTTAAACATCCAATTTTATAACTGATGATTCTAAGAATCAGAGAAATCAAGAAACTTATAGAGCATCTTCAAAATTGGCTCTCCTGATTGAACAATCAGTTTCCTTTCTATGCATCTCAGAGTTCATTCTACTTTCTAGATATCAAGACATGATAAAAGAAAAGTTGTGGTTTCTCCTAGTTTCAGTTATAAACTCATCCGCCGTTGTATTACAGGGAGAGTTTGGAAGTGTCCGCTAGATTGCGGTGGACAACTCTTCAGTTTCAAGAAGTTAATTACTTAAAAGGCGAGAGGGATTCACAGAAAGTTTACTCCCTAAGCCTCCAAAGGTCCAGCGTGGCCATGATTTAAGAATTAATTTATATCTCAAATCAGTGATTTAACCGCATCCATTTTGTGAACTCATTATGTTCTTTTAATTTCACTAGAAAAATTTAATATTTAATGAGCCTACCATATTCAAGTATTGTGTTTTGTAAGGATAAGACTTCAATCTAATTATATTTACCACTAATACATGTTCATTGTAAAAAAAAATAATAATAAAGGAAAGAAAAGAAGAGATAAGTCAAATGGTAAAAGAAAATGAAAATCTCTCATAACTGCATTACTGATGCAATGCAGCTCTCACTATAAGAAGATATCCTCGGTGTATACCTTCCAAAGACATTTGATCACTGCATATAGACATGTATTACACACACACACACACACACACAGAGTATTTTTATAAAAGGAATCACAGCATTTTTATACTTAACATATGATAAAATACTTCTATCTCACTGTATATAAAATGACATATACTTTCACAACTGCACAGAAACCTGTCAAGTTGAGTTGCTATCATTTATTTAACTAATTCGTTATTCGTAACCACTATTTTTACCATTGAAAACAATGAACATCCTTTCCTTACATCTTTGAGCATGTATGTGAATATCCCAAGAATAAATTACTAGATGTGGAATTGCTAGTTTAGATGTCACATTTGGACACTTTGATATCATTCCAACTGGGCATGAGAGCCTGTTTCACATGCCTCAACTCTGCATGGTTCCAATCTTTATAACGTTGTCAATTTGGCAAATTATTCATTTGTTTGCTGGATATACATATCTCTTCTTCTTATTGTATTTCCTGACCTTTAACAAAGCTTGCCTTTTTCTTATTAATTTATAGGAGCACTTTACAAAGATTATACACTATGGATATTGATCATTTGTTAATTGCATATATTAAAAACATTTTCCAGATATGGTTTTTTTTTTCACTTTTCAAATGAGTAACATAAAATTTTTGAGTCTTCTGCTGTCAAATCTATTGTTTCCCTTTGTGGCTCATGTTCTTTGGATACATGCTAAGACAGACCACCTGCATCCCTATACAATAAATGGATTTTCCTAAATGTTCCTAGAGTACACATAAGAAGTGGGGAGCTTATGTTATCTTTCTGAATAATTATCTAATTGTCCCCAAGTCATTAATAGACTAATGTAACTTTTCCCTTCACTAACTGAGCCACTTCCTTTTTCCTTAGAGTATAATCACACTTACATATTTTGAGTTTCTGGACAGAAAAATAAAAGCATTATTTCCTCTCATTTTTAGTCTAACCCCATGACCACCTCTGTAAAAAAACAAAAGTATATGTGTGCGCTTTCACTTTCAAATATTTCTGAAAAGACTGCTCTTTGGATAAATCGATTTATTTTTACTTGTATTTGACAAATCTATTACAAGAATAAATAAAAAGAATTTTTCTCTAATGTTTACTTTGCTTTTTCCATTATCCACATAAGATACATTTTGCTTTCTGCTAAAAGTGGGGGGAAAGCAGGATTCCTACCAGAGGCAGTGAGAAAAAAGCAGGAGGATAACAGACTTTGAGCTCAACTCGGCACTGGCTTAAAAATGTCAATGAAATTCTCTGCCTGGGTTAATTTTGAAGGATCTGAAAGAGGAAGAACAACTGAGCCTCACTGAATATTTTGAGCCCTAAAGAGAAGCAATTTTCCCCAAATATAGTAATGTCAATAAGCTTTTCTGAAAGAGATTGATCATACAAAATGTTTGAAGTTCCCAATTTGTAAGTTCTGGTTTCTATGACATTTTCAATTCAAGCTTTGAAGTTCCAGAGGCAGAAAATCTCCATAGACGAAGACCACAGTTATCAAATATTTGGGGCTCATCACTGTATTACACTTTTAAAAATGATCAAGGACCTGAAAAACCTTTCTTTACATGAGTTATACTTGTCCCTATTTACTGTATTTTAAATTAAAACAGAGATGTTTGAAGTATTTACTTATCAATTAATTTAAAACAATAAGCCCACCACAAACTAATATTAACAACATATTTTGTGAAAAATAACTATATTGTCCAAAAGAATTAGAAGAGTAGCACTGCTTTCCATTTGTGAAAATCTCTTTAATGTTTTAAAAAAAAAGACACTGTATGACAGACTCTAGGTCCATCCACGTCTCTACAAATGGCCCAATTTCGTTCCTTTGTATGGCTGAGTAATATTCCACATTATATATGTACCACATCTTCTTTATCCATTCATCTGTCGATGGGCATTTAGGTTGCTTCCATGTCCTGGCTATTGTAAATAGTGCTGCAATGAACATTGGGGTGCATGTGTCTTTTTGAATTATGGTTTTCTCAGGGTATATGCCCAGAAGTGGGATTGCTGGGTCATATGGTAATTCTATTTTTAGTTTTTTAAGGAACCCCCAAGAGAAAAACAAATATCATATATTAACACATGTATGTGGAATCCAGAAAAATGGTACAGATGAACCTAGTTCCAGGGCAGGAATAGTGATGTAGACATAGAGAACAGACGTGTGGACACAGGGGCAGGAAGGGGAGGGGTGGATGAATTGGGAGATTAGGATTGACATAAATACACTACCATATGTAATATAGATAGCTAGTGGGAACATGCTGTATAGCACAGGGAGCTCAGCTCGGTGCTCTGTGGTGACCTAGATGGGTGGGCTGGGGGTGGGAGGGAGACACAAGAGGGAGGGGATATGGGGATGTATGTATACATATAGCTGATTCACTTCATTGTACAGCAGAAACTAACACAACTTTGTAAAGCAATTATACTCAAAAAAAAAAAAAGCAGCTGGACATAAAAAATAATAATGATAAAAAAATAAAAGCCTAGAAACACCCCCCACACACACAAAAAAAGACAGCTGGTTCTCGTATTTTACTTTGGCAGACATATATTAAGAAAATCTGGGGACTTCCCTGGAAGACCAGTGGTTAAGACTTCGTCTTCCAATGCAGGGGGTGTGGGTTCGATCCCTGGTCAGGGAGCTAAGATCCCACATACCTCAGGGCCAAAAAACCAAAACATAATACAGAAGCAATATTGTAACAAATTCAATAAAGACTTTAAAACTGGTCCACATAAAAAAAAAAAATCTTAAAAAAAAAGAATATCTGTCTTCACATACACATGTAGTTTTAAAAGTGGCAAGCATTTTGACAGCCTTTTCACATAATTCTGGATACTCTTCTTTGAAACCACACTAAAAGTTGGCAAGAGGTAGTTTCTTAAAGGTTAGTTGTTATGTGGAATCTGAAACCATATAAATGAACTTTTTAGTATTCTCTTCCAACAAAAGCTACTAATATCAATATATCTTGGGCTTTGAGTATATCTTTTACTCATGCATAATTCTGCAATATTATGCATCGGTCATTTGGAAAATATCTGTTCACTAAGTTCAGTAGTTCTTCCAGATGTTGCTACGGCTCATTATACAACATCAGAATGTTGCATTCCTCAATACTGCCGCTCATCTCTTCAGAGAAGCCTCTAATTATTGAGAAGGTGACAAACTCACAGTGACAGATTCATGTTTTCCAAAATCTTATGTTTAACTTAAAAGCTTGAATACTGCCATTGGCACCCCAAATTGTCAGTTGTTCGCCTTACCGTGACAGACCCACTTTGTTCTTTCTCCAAAAATGTTGGTGAAATAATCAAATGTAAATAACCCTAGGATGTCAATTCCTCCTCCAAGTAAAGAGGCGGCCTATGAAGTAATAACTAAGTGCTTCATGCATACTTTTCACTTTGTTTCACAGAATACAGAAAGATGCCTACTTAAGGATTCGGATTCAATAAAATCAACAACTGTTACTGCTTTACGAGAGACATTCTTGAAAAAAAACCCTTTATTTTGTGAGTATGTGACAGTGATGAACACGTGACCTCTCAGTAGGGTCTGGGACCGCGGTCCTGGTTCATGGTAACGGATGCTTTTGTACCATCAGTTCAAAGCCAACAAAGCGGAAGACAATGTCTTGACATTATTATAAAATAATTCTGACTACAAGGACCTTCTTATACGGTCTCAAGAATCCCCAGGATCTTCCAAGGACACTTGGAGAATCACTGGACTAGTATATAAGGCTTCTGGCCTAATAATGACTACTGATTACACTGATCTTAAAATGAATGAGTGAATGGATATCAATTTCCCCCTGAATTTCCGTACCCACAGTGACACGAAGCAAAAGCTAATCCTAGAAAAGGGACACTTTATTGTGAAAGTGTCTTTCGTTAGCAGTGCTATTGGAAGCGCATTTCATCTCTGCTTGTTCTTCTTTATTAGAAAGATAAGCATCTTCATCGGCTTTATAACCCATTCATAATGTCAGCATTGTTGGTGGGCATCAGGGGGTTGTCAGTACCAAGAAAAAAGAAGTAAAATTAAAGAGAAAAAGTACTAGAGGAATAAAGTAGCTCGTAAGATGAAGTTTTTAACTGAACAGAATCCGAGGAAAAAGCTTTATTCTGTAAATGAGCAAATGAGTGAATGAATGGACTGAAAGGAATTTTCTAAAAAGAAAAAAAAGTACAAGCTAGAAATTCCTGTTGGTTTTGTCCTGCCTCTCCCAGGATACTAGTGTGATATTGTTTCTCTTATAGGAATCTACCTTGTCAGAAAATATTTTTAAAGGTTTTAAGTACTTTTGAAGACATTCTCATGGCATGTCTCTTTTCCAAGATCCTTCATATCTTCTGTAACAATGACATGAGTTCCACTCTCTCTCCTGGTTTCTATGGCATTGCTTCCTTTAAAATGACATGATTAGTATAAAACTGGAAGATAAATAAGGTTTTTGGTAGGTGCCATAAAGCATCAAGCCCAGGGTACTGAGGAAATTAGGTTTCTGTTTTCTATTTCCAACGTTATATTTCTCCCACTCCTCAGCCCCTGAAAAGAGATGAAAGGAAGAAAACTTAGAAGATGGGACAGAAACGTGGAGAAGAAGGAGAAGGAAAAGGAGGAGAAGGAGAGGAAGAGGAAGAAGAAAAGCAAACAGAGCAGGATGGCCGGAAGCCCTCTCTCTTATCACCTTCTCTTGCCTTTTCTGATGTCCTAAGACGTCCCCAGGATCACAAAGTACGTAAGGTGATAAGGAGATTCACTTTGGGAATCACTTAAGAAGATTATGGTTTTTGTAAAAGGATGGGGGAAGGTACTTTTATTATACATCATGGCTTCACATCCTTTTCATTATTTGTTATTTTTGCTGGGGAGCAAGACGGAGTTCTTGATTTAACGGTGGGTTTTCACTTGACAGTGGAGGTGCTCAGGTGTGTTTATATTCTATCATCGTTGCCTTCCCTATAGATCTGTGTCTTGCAATCATTCGAAGGAACTGGGCCCACTGAAATCTTCAAAACTGGATCTGGTCCTGCTGTAGAATCAATAAGAAGGAAGGGTCTCTAGGTGTTTTATTCAATACATGCATCTCCCAGGCAAGAAAGAAAGACCCACCATGATAACCCCATTTCTTCAATTATGAAAATTGACCCTGCTCAGCTATCACCCCAGGATACAGTAATTAACCTCCCTAAGTCTCAGTGACAGCACAGAGCACAACCTGACAGTCTCTTTCCTAAGCCCCTCGTCTCCTAAAGTATTTGCTTAAATTTGCTTTAAATTCAGACGTATATCAATTCAATAAGCATCTTCAGCAAGTGAAACATTAATCGCGTATGGTTTCACGCTTCTAATTTTACTCTCCATGGGACAGTATCTTTGCTCAAGGGATGCAGTATTGAAACACTTAACCTTGTGCCTTGAACTTAAAGCTTGGAGCTGTAAATATCTCTCAACAAAAAGGGAGCCGTTTTCCTTTGATTTGTGGGATGCAATGGTTCTTGGCAGTCCCGGTAATGCATAATCACTAATTCCAATTTAAGGAGTGTCTGCATAAATGGTAAATTGGAAAATATCTGCAGATCCCAACAGTCAGTTCTCTGCAATATAAACAATCAATAATCATCTTTACTAGAGTAATGACCCAGCCCATGACCACTGCTTGGCTGCAAGGCTCAGGAACCATAAATATTCTCCTTTACACTAAAGACACAATGACAGTAGATCACTAACATGGTGATTCTCTTTCAAGATTTCTACTCCCTGCATATGAAGATAATGAGAGAGAGGTCTGCGTTTACAGTTATTCAGTAAATATATGCTTACCATCTACAATTGCCTCAGCTCTGCACTGGGGCTCTAGAATATGCAATGCAAGTGTAAAGCGCCTTCTATTCTTAGAGAAATTGCAATCTAGTCAGGGACAAATTGACATCTAGTGAATAAAGCCATCACTCACTGAGTGTCTTCTATAACCTGGCACTTTGCCAGGCACCTGACCAATTTCAGAGTCAGAAGTTCTACACAAATCCTGGCTCTTTCTGTAAATAGCTGTGCTCCCCTTAACTAAATCGCTTCATTTATCTGGGATGAGTTTCTCCATATGTTAAAAATTGCTAAATATGTGATAGTAAATCTATTCTAGCTCTGACAAGTCTATAATTACACACTATGACTAAAATAGTTTGGAAGTTCTGAAGACACGGGGGGCGGTGAGGATTACAGTGGTCCAGGGTGCAAAGCAGATGAGAACTTGGCTTGTGTGCTGAGGAAGTATCCAAGCTCACAGACAGATCTGTGTGTGTTACTGAAGTATGATTGACAAATAACGATTGCCTATATTTAGGTTTTACACGACGTTCTTGAACAGTCGGAGGAGAGCTGGCACAGCAAGTGCACATTTGGAAACGGCTCTGGAGGTTCATAAAGCCCCTCCCGAGATTGCAGAGCCCTTGGTGGCAGCTTCTTAACCCTCAGCACAGTGCCTGGTGCATGAGAAGTACTGAAACTATTTTCAGAAGAAAGGGGAAAAGAGACAATAAGGACTAGAGCAGAGAATTTATTCCCCGGAGATGTGACTGTAGGAAGCCGTAAACTAGGCAGAGCTGATAGGCGACGCTTTCCCAGCGAGAACGATAGAAACAAAGATGGGGCATGTCTGTCCTGTAAACCAGAGTCAGACCCTAACGGCTGCCTCCCAATAACAGCAGATGCTGTCTGCACGGTGACCCCACTTTGCCCCTGCCTGCTTCCCCAGCTCTGCTCTCCGAAACCCACCTCCTTGCGCCCGCCTGCATGCACCGTCGTCCTGGCTGAAAACTTGAAATCCCCTTACAGTCAGAGCTGGACTTGGGCTCTATTTCGGTCGGGGAGCTCTGATCTCAGCCTTCTCCCCGGGGCTCACGGCAGGGCGGGTGCCTGCGCCCCCCAGATCGCCCTGCAGCCAGCGGCCGAGCTCGCACCAGCGGCTTCTTTGCTCCCAGCCCCGCATTTACACAAAATCCAAGGCTGTTCCCCAGTTTCGCCCCTCACAAGGACCTCGGCATCTTCTAGACCCACGCGTGACAGGCATGTAGGGACACACGGTATCCCATTTGCAAACCTTCAGTGTGTTTGTCTTTCTGTCTTATGTGCTGGCAGAAGATGACTCTAGGTTCCTCCCTTCAGAGGGCCTGGCACAGAGGCACCGGACATACACCTGGAAAGTGCGCGCTGACGACGGAGGAGCGCAGGGCATCCAGCCGTATGACCGAAGCTTACCTGCTAAGTCCCAGGTGTTACAGACTTTCATCTTTATCTGGGTGAGGCAACATGAAAGGGGTAGCCAAGAAAAGAAAATGACTTAAATCATAATTAATACAATTGCAAATTATAATCAGAAAAAGGGGCAGTTTTCAATTTTTACCACTAGCTTTTAAATAAGAACACAGAAATCCAAAGAGAAAGCAGAGAGAAAATGAAAAATGAAAATTTAAACTTCATATAGTTTTATATTAGAGTCTGAGAACATGTTTTCCTGAAACATTTAAGGAAACAGTGACGATTAAGAATGGTAACCACTCAGTCTTCCTGAGGAGAAAAACCAGAAGTGAAAATCCCTACAAAACTACACAAAGAGAGCCTATTAACTGTGGATAACTTCATCTTCATTTCAATACTTGATATTATAGAGGACCTAACAAGATATGCGCTCACAGCCACTTAGTGGAATAAATCCTGAGTAGGTTCCAAAGTAAATTTGTCAAAAGCAAACCAACTTCCATGACGCTGATTTCCATTCTACGGTTTATACATTTGAAGACAGTGATATTACCACTAAAGTAAGAAACTGAAAGAGAGGTAACCTGATTACATCACAAAAATTGTTTACTAAAAATGGGGTAAAGTTGAACAAACATCATATCTCATTATGAATACATGTATTAATTTCATGTATTACATGTAAAAAAGTGAACTGTACTCAGGAAGAAAACTTGCATTTTTTGAGCACTTTCTACACACCTACCATGTTATTTTTATAGAGACAATATCACCCTAGTCAAGTTTCACAGGCAAAGTTATTGAGGCCAAGAGAGATCACATGGCTAACAAGTGGCAGAGTTAGGATTCCTAACCAAACACAAGAATAATGAGGGAAAAAAAAGTAAACACAAACAAGAAAGATCAGGGAGCATCAGAGACCTACTGAATGTACGTCATCCACACGATGGCATTTTTCAAAACTCAGTGTAATGTTGGAATGTACTCAATATAAAATGGCATAAATTATCTCAAATATAAGCGTCTGCCATCATCAAAATTAGCTAGAAATTATTACAATTTCACCTAGTAGGCCTCCATTCTCTCTCTTTTTTAGTAAAGCAATTTGGAATTCAGTCGTATATGCTAAGAAAAATAAACCAGAGAACAATCAAAATTCGCTAGAAATTATTACAATTTCACCTAGTAGGCCTCCATTCTCTCTCTTTTTTAGTAAAGCAATTTGGAATTCAGTCGTATATGCTAAGAAAAATAAACCAGAGAACAAACTCGTGCACTGTGAGAAGGGCTGAGTTCCTCACACAGAAAACAAGGCTGGTTTATGTGCCGCCCTCAGGCAGAGGAAGTCATATCCCAATCAGGAAGCAGAGACCTTTCCGTCGCTTCCTGAGAGGGCTGATTAAAAGAAAGGATGTGTACACTACAGCAGGACAAAATTCAGCTAGACAGAAGGCAGAACTTCCCAACAAGAGTTACTGGGTGATGAAACAGACTATCAGGAGAGGTCTTGAAATCTCTCTCCCTAGAAAGCATCCCTGAAAACTGACAAGTAACTGCCTTTGCTACGTAGCATGACATCCATCCTGGGGTTCCGAGGTCCTGATATTTTACAGTTGGATTTCATTTCTCTTGTCACATTTCTAATAATGCAAATAAGCCTCCTAATCGCTCCATTTTACAAAGTCGTTTGGTTTTAACAGTTCCCCCCAAGGAGACCCTGTCCCTAACCCATTCAGAATACGTAAAAATCCTAATGAGCTACATCGGATAAGAATCAAGAGGCCTTAGGGTCTTGGGTGGGATGCTACTTCTTTGAACGACATGGGACTCTAAGTCTGTTATCACTCACCTAAGGAGGAAGAGAGAGCAGAGTGGGTTTTTTCACATGGAAAGCAGAGCTCACTCCTTGGACACAGATTAAACCTGGCAGCATAAACAAACCCTGAGTATATGATGCCACCGTAATCGTTACCTGGAAATAAAAGCAATAGCTGAATTTGGGGATAACAGTGGGAGGCACACCTTCCCTAAAGGATCTGTGTACTCACTCTACACGCCTGCTACCGTCTGCGTGGTAAAATACCCCCATTTTCTGTGTAGACACCAGCTTTTGTCCATGAGAGAAACGAATCCGAATCAGGCATAACATAAACTTTTAGAAAATTGACAATCCTGATATTATGGGGTTTTAAGTAGCTATTTTTTTTTTTCTACCACAGAAGATCATATTCCCGCCATGGCAATGAGGACAGATCAAAAGATGAGCAAATTGAATTAAAATAATACATTTTTTTAAAGTTTTAAAAGATGAGCGAATTAAATTGCATGTTTCTCTCCACCCTGGCTTTCAAGGAGGAGGCGATTCATGCAGCCGATGACCTGTCTCCAGGGAGGACCTTCATCCTCCCAGCCAGGAGCTGACCGTGCCTCAGCCTTGGAGCTGGAGAGAAACGTGGCGGCCCAAGGCCGGGCCCGCCAGCCTGTGATCCCCTGGGTCTCACAGCAAAGACTGCGTACGTCAAAGACAGCAGATGCATCGTTCAGAAAAGAGTTTCTCCACCAAGTCAGGGACAAAGTTCGAAGGTCCTGATTTATAACTTCATGACAGCATCAGTCACCCTGTTTATACAGACAATACACAACCCATAGACCACAAGGCCCTGTGAGCTAAGAACCCAGCCTAAGACTTTTCTCGGTACATCTCTAGTCATACTGAACAGGTGACCGCCAAATGCAATCAAATGAAGCTATTCTGTCATCCTAAAGCGGTTCTGTGCGTGTGGAAATAGTATTTGCTCCTTCCCACTGAATATTTTGGGGACATTTGCTCTGACGAAGCTGCGTTAGAGGGTTAAGACCTTGGTGTTGCCTTTTGGTTTACCTTCCAGCCTGAGGTGCCTGTGAATCTCGAATATGCATAAGTTAAACCAGGGCTTACGAAGACTGGTGCTTTCCCTCCCGCTGAACCCCAGCTCCTTGGCCAGCTCTCTGCTCACCTCCCATGCTGCACCCACACTGCCTTGCCTCCTGAGAGAGGTCACAGGTCTCGTCTTTTCTCGTTCAGGCCCTTCTTGTTCCCTTGTTGGAGAAGATCATCAAGAGACGTGGCTACCGGTTGAGCCTCTAGCTGGACCCATAGAAGGAGCCGCCCCTTACGCCCACCCCCATCCTCGGCCTGTACCTCCCACTGTGCTTCCAGCCCAGAAGCCCTTCAAGGATGCAGCCTTGCGAGAACGATGCAGGGCTGGGGCCATCTGCACGGTGCACGTGGTTAAACCCAGGACAGCTTCTTTTTTTTTTTTTTTAATTTTTAAATTTTATTTTATTTATTTTTTTATACAGCAGGTTCCTATTATCCATTTTATACACATCAGTGTATACATGTCAATCCCAATCTCCCACTTCATCACACCACCACCCTACCCACCACTTTCCCCCCTTGGTGTCCATACGTTTGTTCTCTACATCTGTGTCTCTATTTCTGCCTTGCAAACCAGTTCATCTGTACCATTTGTCTAGGTTCCACATATATCTGTTAATGTATAATATTTGTTTTTCTCTTTCTGACTTACTTCACTCTGTATGACGGTCTCTAGATCCATCCACATCTCTACAAATGACCCAATTTCATTCCTTTTTATGGCTGAATAACAGTCCATTGTATATATGTACCACAACTTCTTTATCCATTCATCTGTCACTGGACACTTAGGTTGCTTCCATGTCCTGGCTATTGTAAATAGAGCTGCAATGAACATTGTGGTACATGACTCCTTTTGAATTATGGTTTTCTCAGGGTATATGCCCAGGAGTGGGATTGCTGGGTTGTATGGTAGCTCTAATTTTAGATTTTTAAGGAACCTCCATACTGTTCTCTGTAGTGGCTGTATCAATTTACATTCCCACCAACAGTGCAAGAGGGTTCCCTTTTCTCCACACCTTCTCCAGCATTTGTTGTTTGTAGATTTTCTGATGATGCCCATTCTAACTGGTGTGAGGTGATACCTCATTGTAGTTTTGAATTGCATTTCTCTGATAATTAGTGATGTTGAGCAGCTTTTCATGCGTTTCTTGGGCATCTGTATATCTTCTTTGGAGAAACGTCTATTTAGGTCTTCTGCCCATTTTTGGATTGGGTTGTTTGTTTTTTTAATATTGAGCTCCATGAGCTGTTTATATATTTTGGAGATTAATCCTTTGTCCATTGATTCGTTTGCAAATATTTTCTCCCATTCTGAGGGTTGTCTTTTCATCTTGTTTGTAGTTTCCTTTGCTGTGCAAAAGCTTTTAAGTTTCATTAGGTCCCATTTGTTTATTTTTGTTTTTATTTCCATTTCTCTAGGAGGTGGATCAAAAAAGATCTTGCTGTGATTTATGTCAAAGAGTGTTCTTCCTATGTTTTCCTCTAAGAGTTTTATAGTGTCCAGTCTTACATTTAGGTCTCTAATCCATTTTGAGTTTATTTTTGTGTATGGTGTTAGGGAGTGTTCTAATTTCATTCTTTTACATGTAGCTGTCCAGTTTTCCTAGCAGCACTTATTGAACAGACTGTCTTTTCTCCACTGTATATCCTTGCCTCCTTTGTCAGAGATTAGTTGACCATAGGTGCGTGGGTCTATCTCTAGGCTTTCTATCCTGTTCCATTGATCTATATTTCTGTTTTTGTGCCAGTACCATATTGTCTTCATGACTGTAGCTTTGTAGTATAGTCTGAAGTCAGGGAGTCTGACTCCTCCAGCTCCATTATTTTCCTTCAGAATTGCTTTGGCTATTCGGAGTCTTTTGTGTCTCCACACAAATTGTAAATTTTTTTGTTCTAGTTCTGTAAAAAATGCCACTGGTAATTTGGTAGGGATTGCATTGAATCTGTAGATTGCTTTGGGTAGTATAGTCATTTTCACAATATTGATTCTTCCAATCCAAGAACATGGTATATTTCTCCATCTGTTTGTATCATCTTTAATTTCTTTCTTCAGTGTCTTATAGTTTTCTGCATACAGGTCTTTTGTCTCCCTAGGTAGGTTTATTCCTAGGTATTTTATTCTTTTTGTTGCAGTGGTAAATGGGAGTGCTTCCTTAATTTCTCTTTCAGATTTTTCATCATTAATGTATAGGAATGCAAGAGATTTCTGTGCATTAATTTTGTATCCTGCAACTTTACCAAATTCATTGATTAACTCTAGTAGTTTTCTGGTGGCATCTTTAGGATTCTCTATGTATAGTATGATGTCATCTGCAAACAGTGACAGTTTTACTTCTTCTTTTCCAATTTGTATTCCTTTTATTTCTTTTTCTTCTCTGATTGCCGTGGCTAGGACTTCCAAAACTATGTTGAATAATAGTGGTGAGAGGGGACATCCTTGTCTTGTTCCTGATCTTAGAGGAAATTCTTTCAGTTTTTCACCATTGAGAATGATGTTGGCTGTGGGTTTGTCATATATGGCCTTTATTATGTTGAGGTAGGTTCCCTCTATGCCCACTTTCTGGAGAGTTTTTATCATACATGGGTGTTGAATTTTGTCAAAAGCTTTTTCTGCATCTATTGAGATGATCATATGGTTTTATTCTTCAATTTGTTAATATGGTGTATCACATTGATTGATTTGCGAATATTGAAGAATCCTTGCATCCCTGGGATAAATCCCACTTGATCATGGTGTATGATCCTTTTAATGTGTTGTTGGATTCTGTTTGCTAGCATTTTGTTGAGGATTTTTGCATCTATATTCATCAGTGATGTTGGTCTGTAATTTTCTTCTTTTGTAGTATCTTTTTCTGGTTTTGGTATCAGGGTGATGATTTGATACCATCAGAGAATGAGTTTGGGAGTGTTCTGTCCTCTGCAATTTTTTGGAGGAGTTTGAGAAGGATGGGTGTTAGCTCTTCTCTAAATGTTTTATAGAATTCACCTGTGAAGCCAGCTGGTCCTGGACTTTTGTTTGTTGGAAGATTTTTAATCACAGTTTCAATTTCATTACTTGTGATTGGTCTGTTCATATTTTCTATATCTTCCTGGTTCAGTATTAGAAGGTTATACCTTTCTAAGAATTTGTCCATTTCTTCCAGGTTGTCCATTTTATTGTCATACAGTTGCTTGTAGTAGTCTCTTAGGATACTTTGTATTTCTGCAGTGTCTGCTGTAACTTCTCTTTTTTCATTTCTAATTTTATTGATTTGAGTCCTCGCCCTCTTTTTCTTGATGAGTCCAGCTAATGGTTTATCAGTTTTGTTTATCTTCGCAAAGAACCAGCTTTTAGTTTTATTGATCTATGCCACTGTTTTCTTTGTTTCTATTTCATTTATTTCTGCTCTGATCTGTATGATTTCTTTCCCTCTACTAACTTGGGGTTTTGTTTGTTCTTCTTTCTCTAGTTCCTTTATGTGTAAGGTTATGTTGTTTATTTGAGATTTTTCTTGTTTCTTGAGGTAGGCTTGTATGGCTATAAACTTCCCTCTTAGAACTGCTTTTGCTGCATCCCATAGGTTTTGGATCGTTGTGTTTTCATTGTAATTTGTCTCTAGGTATTTTTTGATTTCCTCTTTGATTTCTTCAGTGATCTCTTGGTTATTTAGTAACATATTGTTTACCCTCCATGTGTTTGCGTTTTTTACATTTTTTTCCCTGTAATTGATTTCTAATCTCGTAGCGTTGTGGTCAGAAAAGATGTTTGATATGATTTCAATTTTCTTAAATTTACTGAGGCTTGATTTGTGACCCAAGATGTGATCTATCCTGGAGAATGTTCCATGTGCACTTGAGAAGAAAGCGTAATCTGCTGTTTTTGGATGGAATGTCTTATAAATATCAATTAAATTTATCTGGTCTATTGTGTCATTTAAAGCTTGTGTTTCCTTATTAATTTTCTGTTTCGATGATGTGTCCATTGGTGTAAGTGAGGTGTTAAAGTCCCCCAACATTATTGTGTTATTGTCGATTTCCTCTTTTATAGCTGTTAGCATTTGCCTTATGTATTGAGGTGCTCCTATGTTGGGGGTATATATATTTATAATTGTTATATCTTCTTCTTGGATTGATCCCTTGATCATTATGTAGTGGACTTCCCTCTCTCTTGTAACATTCTTTATTTTAAAGTCTATTTTATCTGATATGAGTATTGCTACTCCAGCTTTCTTTTAATATCCAAAAGATACTCCATGGAATATCTTTTACCATCCCTTCACTTTCAGTCTGTATGTGTCCCTAGGTCTGAAGTGGGTCTCTTGTAGACAGTATATATATATGAGTCTTGTTTTTGTATCCATTCAGCAAGCCTGTTTCTTTTGATTGGAGCATTTAATCCATTCACATTTAAGGTAATTATCAATATGTATGTTCCTATTACCATTTTCTTAATTGTTATGGGTTTGTTTTTGTAGGTCCTTTTCTTCTCTTGTGTTTTCCACTTAGAGAAGTTTCTTTAGCATTTGTTGTAGAGCTGGTTTGGTGGCGCTGAATTCTCTTAGTTTTGCTTGTCTGTAAAGCTTTTGATTTCTCCGTCGAATCTGAATGAGATCCTTGCCAGGTAGAGTAATCTTGGTTGTAGGTTCTTCCCTTTCATCACTTTAAATATATCATGCCACTCCCTTCTGGCTTGTAGAGTTTCTGCTGAGAGATCAGCTGTTAACCTTATGGGAGTTCCCTTGTATGTTATTTGTCATTTTTCCCTTGCTGCTTTCAATAATTTTTCTTTGTCTTTAATTTTTGTCAATGTGATTCTGTGTGTCTCGCCATGTTTCTCCTTGGGTTTATCCTGCCTGGGACTCTCTGCATTTCCTGGACTTGGGTGGCTATTTCCTTTCCCATGTTAGGGAAGTTTTTGACTATAATCTCTTCAAATATTTTCTTGGGTCCCTTCTCTCTCTCTTCTCCTTCTGGGACCCCTATAATGCGAATGTTGTTGCATTTAATGTTGTCCCAGAGGTCTCTTAGGCCGTCTTCATTTCTTTTCATTCTTTTTTCTTTATTCTCTTCTGCAGCAGTGAATTCCACCATTCTGTCTTCCAGGTCACTTATCCGTTCTTTTGCCTCAGTTATTCTGCTATTGATTCCTTCTAGTGTATTTTTCATTTCAGTTATTGTATTGTTCATCTCTGTTTGTTCTTTAATTCTTCTAGGTCTTTGTTAAACATTTCTTGCATCTTCTTGATCTTTGCCTCCATTCTTTTTCCGAGGTCCTGGATCATCTTCACTATCATTATTCTGAATTCTTTGTCGGGAAGGTTGCCTATCTCCACTTCATTTAGTTGTTTTTCTGGGGTTTTATCTTGTTCCTTCATCTGGTACAAAGTCCTCTTCCTTTTCCTTTTGTCTGTCTTCCTGTGATTGTGGTTTTCCTTCCACAGGCTGCACAACTGTAGTTCTTCTTGCTTCTGTTGTCTGCCCTCTGGTCCAGGACAGCTTCAATATAAATGTTCCAGATTCTGCCAGGCGGGGCAGAGATCTACTCCCCTCTAGGCTGCCCACCACAAGCCTCATATGTGAGTCCCTCGCTCATTAAATCTGAACCTACTGATCGGAAGCGTCTGCCTCTTTCTTTGGTCTCTTGTTGCCCCACCCCTTACAGGAACCAATTTGTGAACCAGCTTCCCTGCCAGTGATGCTCTTTCCCCAACCCTTCACCTCTCAGGCTTGCCTCTCTCTGCCTGGTCTCAGCTCAGATCTAACCCACTCCAAGAGCACACCTGTTTCTCCAGCCAGTTTTCCCATCATATGGGGATTTCCTTTCACACACAGACCCCAACCTATAATTGTGTCTCTCCTGCGTGTGGATTTGGTATCACTCACCCCATCCTAATGCTCCAGGAGGATGTACACCTCCCCAGGATTCCTTGCCATGACCCTCTGTGCTTACAACCACCCTTCACAGGAGACAGATGATACCATATTCCGTTAAGCCCATGTGAAGCCAAACCATGTGCACATTATGCACAGACACACATAACAGCCATAAAGAAAAGGGAGGCCTTTTCTTTATCTCCTTTCCCAGTAAGAAGACTGGCAAAACATGAATGGAAAATAACCTAGGACGACACAACACACAAGAATGATTGCTTCCTTGACACTTCAAAGGAGTTTAATGCCCTTCAGTGCTTTAAACTTTTCACATTTAGGGGACATTTATTAAAGAAAGAAAATAAAATAAAATGCTTTGTCCTTCAGCTGTGCCATCATGAAATTGAATTTATAGGAATAAGCATTTTCTTCTCCTTTCAACTCCTTCAGCAGAGTTTAAAGAAATGTCAGTTTCTTATCCTTTCAAATCTAAGGTGTTTTATCAGCATAGGTAATTATAAACATTTCAAAGCTGGGCGAAATCCCTTAACCTCTATCAGCCTCGTAAAGTAAATAGAGAGCTATTGCCCAAACTCGCTCAAATCAAACAAACACAGTCAATTCTCATTATTCGCTAATTTTGTATTTGTAACCTCACCTACTCACTCAGATTTACTTATAACCCCCTAATCAATACCTGCAGCCCCCTTGCAGTCATTCACGGGTGTGCCGAGTGATCGCCCGATACACAGGTTGCCCAGCTGTGGTCAAACAAGACGAGACTGCCTCTTGCTTCAGCCCTTATACTATAAACAAGTGTCTCTTTCCCAGTTTACGTAGTGCGTTTTTTGCATTTTTGTGCTTTTTGTTAGTGCTTTTGCTGTTTAAAATGGCCCCCAAGCTTAGTGCTGAAGTCTTGTGCTCCTAAGAGCAAGATGGCATTTGTTTGGCTAAAGAGAACACCAACCTATTCTGAGATTGTCTTGAAGAGTTATACCTAATAATGTTTAACTAAACATTGGCTTTTTCCCTTCCTAATCATTGCATGGCTATTTGAAAATATAGCTTTTGTGGAATTTTGAAAACCATAGAGAATCACTGGGATAAGAGAAATATATTTCCAAATAATGATATAAACAATACAAACAGCAAAGACTGAACATTAGAATGAGGAAAACAGAGGAGCAGGTAGGTAAATGTGAGCAATGACATAAATAATATTAGATATTAGGCTTGTGCATTCCACATTCCTGACTCTTATTTCATCTTTGTTCAGGTGTGAGTTCTAGGCTGTTGGCCACGAGTTTAATGTTAGGGCATCAACAATATATATTAAATAAGGCATCTGAAACAGAGACACACATCAAAGTCACGTATTGATTAGTTGATGAAAATGTTGTGACCAGAGGCTCTATACTTCCCGGGAGCAATGGTCAGTATTCTCTAATTCAGTGTTCACAGAGATTGTATAGAACAACTACAGTGAATAATGAAAATCAACTGTACTTTTGTGGAAGGAGTGTTAAACTCTTCTGAAGAGTCATATGACATGAGTAATCTCACCAGCACCTCTATCATCAGAAAGCATTCAAATCCATCTCCCTGAATTTCATCAGAAAAAAGATTATTTCATGAACTGCACCTTCTCCCAGCCAGAAATGTATCATTCACATGATTGCCTAGTCAGTTGTTCTTTCATTTTCTGAGGCTAAGGATCTCCATTATCACCAAGAAAAAGGAAATGTTAACGGTGAAAAATAAAATCCCAAACTCTCCAGGGCTCTCTTTCTTTATTCAAATACTTAATATTTTTTCTACTTAATATTTTTACCCTATTTGATCATTAGTGATGTATCTGGTAAAACATAGGTGAAGCCTCAACCTGGCTGATTTTTAGAGTTAAGATCCTAGAAATGAAGCTTATGGTGATCTTCACTTTCAAAATTCAAAAGCCATATGCCTAAGATGAAATATCAAAGAGATATAAAAAATCCAACTATGTTGGCAACATAAAGAAAGACTCTACCAAAAGAAGGAGATGGCAAAGATGAAGGTAGTGAATACAGTCGTCCCTTGGAATCCAAGGGGAATTGGTCCTTGCATACCAAAATCTCAGTATGCTCAAGTCCTTTATATAAAATACATAGTATTTACATATAACCTAAGCACATCCTCCTGTATAGTTTAAATCATCTCTACATTACTTATAATACTTAATACAATGTAAATTCTAAGCAAATAGTTGTAAATACAATGCAAATGCTATGTAAATAGTTGCCCCCATGAGGCAAATTCAAGTTTTGTTTTGGGGAACTTTCTGGAATTTTTCTTCCAAATATTTTTGATCCGTGGTTGGTTGAATCTGTGGACCTGGAAACTGCAGATACAAAGGGTCAACTGTGTATAGGTTTTACAAGAGCAAAGAAAAGCAACTTATAATTAAATACAAGATGAAATAAGAGTCAGTAATGTGGAATGACTCTTTGGAACAAACCAAATATCTAATATTATTTAAGTCATTGCTCACATTTACCTGCTCATCTGTTTTCCTCATTCTAATGTTCAGCCTTTGCTTTTTGTATTGTTTTTATCCTCACTTATAAATATGTTTCTCTTAACCCTGTGATTCTCTATGGTTTTCAAAATTCCACAAAAGCCATTCAATGACTAGGAAGGGAAAAGGCAGGTGCTTGTTTAAGCATTATTAGGTATAGCTGTTCAAGACAATCTCAGAATTTGTTAGTGTTGTCTTTAGCCAAGCAAATGAAAGGTAATTTCTTTTAGTTGCATTATACTAGTAAAAATAAAAAAAGGACAGTTTCATGAAAAATTTGATGGGTGGCCTACTTTCAAATGTTAACATTTGAAATGTTACATTAAATAAATTCTAAATGAGAGCAGAAGTCAACTAAACAGCTATCTAGAAAGAAATAATAAAGAAAATGGAGGAGGGAAAATCCTCTAAGTAATAATGGTTAAGAATTTCCCAGATCTGAAAGGGGAGTCTGATTTCAAATTGAATATTGAGTAGGATGGGGAAATAAATGCCCATCTGGGAACAACACTGTGAAATTTTGTTTAGGAGACTAAAGATAAAGAAAATCCCAGAAGCTTCCAACCAGGAGACAGTAAATGCACAAAAGAACAAGGACACAACAACATGTTATAATAGAAGATATGTAGGATTCCTTCTGCGTTCTAAGAAAATGTGATTTTTATCCTAGAAATCAGTATCCAGCAAGGATTATATATCTATGTATGCGTATATATATATATAGAGAGAGAGAGAGAGAGAGAATGAAGTTATGAAGTATTTTAGAAAATTGTTTTAAAATAATTATTGTAAATGATAAAGAAAAATGGATTTAGCGTATGAAGAAATAAGCCAAGAGTTAGAAACACGAATGGTCAACCACAGAAGGATGGTGCTATCCCAGGGTGTCAGCTCCACAGGAGGATTCAGAGCAGTCAGTCCAGACTGCATGAGGAAGATGGAAGGAAGTCTCCGGAAAACTAGAATTCATGAACTAGATACACAATAGGAAGAGCCTACAGAGATATTAAGGCCACATCATGCAAGAGGAAATTTGGGAAATTCAAATATCCAGGAAAGAAAAAACACTCTGCAATGAAAAATAGTCAAATAGCTATAGATAATTATGTAAATAATACTTATTTAATTTCCAGCTTTCAGAATAAACCTATATACAAAGTATATGTATGTAAGGCCAATTATAAACACAGAGGAGAATGTAAATATTCTCAATTTGGATTAAATAATGTTATCACCTCATAAGGTAGGCAGTTGCAAGAGAACGTCTGTAACTGTTGAAATAAGAGGTATGGTTTCGAGTATATTAATATAAGCTATAATGAAAAACAGAGCAATATAAAATTGATGGTATAATCATGTTATAAATACAGAGTTAACCACTAGCAGGATAACAGAGATGGTTAAAAGTGGTCATCTCTAGAGAAGGACTAGACAGGTAAGGAGAGAGAGGTAAATTGTTTTCCACTCTGTCTTTCTATGTGATTAGGAGTTTTAAATGTGTGCAGATGTACTGGAGGGGAAAAATTCCACACAAAAAAAAATCTTTGAAACAATACTTGAAAAATAATCCTAGGCAAAATTGAAAAGAACAATAATAAACTAAGGCAAAAAATTAAGTAGATTTTGATAGGCAAAGGGGTCGCAGTTATTGTAGACACTAATAATCTCCTCCAACATGCTGTTCTCCTCCTCTGGACCCAAGGACAGTTAGTCTCCACTGCCTTGGAGCTGGACACAGTCACGTGAATAGCTCTACCCAATGAAACGGATGCTGAAGTAGCCTGGTCCTTGTCTGGCCACAGCATTTAACTGCTGGATGGGTAACTCCCTAGCCCCATCTTCCCCTCCCACACTGATCTTGACTAAATAACATATGCAACTCAACGGGGAAAAAAATACCAAGATGGCAATGAAATTTGGGTACAAGATTGTAATGAACAATTTGTGAAAAAAGAAACATAAATGTGTAATAAACATGAAAACTTGTTTTATATAACAAAAAGGATCTTCTGGTGATGAAATATATAAGGATGTTTAAAAATAATAACACTGATGCTGAGATTCTGTGAGATTAGACTTTTTATAGACTGTTGCTAGGATTATAAATTGGTATGGATTTCCTTAGTGTTTACCAGAAATACTTAACTAAATGCTTCATGGCCTTTTACCCAGTGATAATACTTCAGTCATCAGAAATGAGGGAAAATACATATGCAGAAGATTTGCATTTGCAGCAATATTTTATAATGGATAAAAGAAGGATTCAAAAACAATCTGTAAAAATAGGAGATGATTAATTAAGCTAGGGGATAAATATTACTAAGCCATGAAAATTAAGTTTATATATGGCTTTACTGCCATCCAAAAATGTTTCAGGTATGACATTAAATACAAAAGAACGCTGGTAAATATTAACAAGTGCTTACTTCTTGAGTAAAATTAATGTTGATTGTTATTTTCTTTTGTGTTTTCCAAGTTTTCCACCTAATAAGTACTTTTATAATTAGGAAAATTTTTCTAATCAGAACTTTAGAAAGTTTTTATATTAATTTTGGAGGAAGACTTAAATAAATGTGTCCTGAATTAGAGTCACCTGAGAAACATTATGATGTACAAGTGCCTTGAGAAAACTTAGAGATAAATAAAAATGAATGGAAATAGGGACAACTATGATTACAGAGTGCTTTGAAACCAGAATTTGCCAAAGACAATTAAAAGTAAATGGAAAGCTAATTCAAACGTTGAGGATTTTAAATCAAAATAAAAAATTATTATGACATATACTAATATCCATTTAGACACAAGTGTAAGTACAGGCAAAAAAAAAAAAAGAAAGAAAGAAAGAAAAGAAAAGCAGAAGTCATCCCGTAAAAGAGAACAGGGTCTGTGTACCATGGAGTCCTTTAGAAAAATCTGTCTGTTCAGTCCATCTGTGGCCTGTTCCACTGTGGGACCAGAACTACATTACATCCCCCCTTAGGGGTACTTCAGCATCTTTAGTTCACTGGCATCAAATGGCTTTTTCTGACTTTCCTTTGCCTTTAGGAGTGGAGTAAGGAGTGAGACCGAGCCAATGTTAGGAAAATATTTAATTTGCTTAAAGTATTAGCATAAAAAATTAACACTGAAGTTCTGCCTATGTAATTGTTTTATGTTCATCCAGGTAACATTTTTCTATTCTCCAAAAGATATTAAAATATAAACAGATGACTAGAGTCTTAAAGAAACGGAATGAAATACATTTTATAAAATTGTTATCTCGAAAGTTAAAATCTTTCCATTTTAATGATCACGGAAAGGCACTTCAGGGCCACATTAAGTTCAGAGTTCCACAAAATGTAGTTGTTAAAGATTTATAAACTCCCTGATGTTTGGCCAAAAATACACAGTGCATGCCATCCACCATAAGGCAAACTGAAAGTATTCGTTGATGAAATTAACAATTCAGTATCGTATTTAGCATTCCAGTTTAAATCAGATTTATACCATAGATAGCTGGATATTTGGCTTTAGAGAGACCACATAACTACTTTTTAAGACAAACTGAGGATGAAACTATAAGTTAATAAAACCACGAGCATCTGAATTCTTTTACCTTTATTGCATATGAACTACATTCTCTGGTTTTAATATTCTATTTGTGAACATATATGGATTGTTACACTAAGTTATCTTCAAAGGGACATTCGAAACCCAAGTCGTAATCATAACCCATTACTTAAGCCTTGATATAGGTTAAGAATAGACAAACCAGCAGTCCATTTAAGTGACATTAGTGCTGTAACGCAAGCCAGAAACATAACACAATCCTTTATTTATCCCTCTGGGCTCAGTGAACCTTCAGAGTCTGACATCCTCTTTATTGATCTGAGACCACAGTGACACAGAACCACAATTTACAAGGACAGCATTACTGAGGAAACAAGTACCTTGCAGAACATACACTCCTTTGCCTGTAATAGAGTTTTAATCTTGTTTATTTCATTTTCTGCGTAAGTTTCCTGTTTGTTTTTAAATCCCTGAGGAACTATTTACACAAGAAGAATACCTGATGGCATTTCAAATCGAGGAGGAAAAAATGGATTTTTTTTTATATGCTGTGAAATTTGGCTAACCTTATGAAAGAAAAGAAAAGGCTATTTTAGTATTTATCCCAAATAAATCCAGATGAAAGATACGTTTCGAATCTTGAAACCATAATAGGATGGGTATTAAGTAAAAGGATGGGCAGTTCTTTTTCTTCAAACCACCCTGAGTGGGAAAAGTCTTTCTGAGCAAAGCACAAAAATCCTGAAGCAATAAAATAAACCACTTCTAAATTTAACTAAAGAAAATTTAAGAATATATGCATTCTTAAAAATTATAAACAGAAATCATGGTTTTAAAAAATCATGAACAGGTTAAAAGAAAAACAACAGACATAGAGAACAGACTTGGGGTTGTCAAGGTGGAGGCAGTTGGGGAGGGACGGACTGGGAGTTTGGGGTCAGCAGATGCAAACTAGTATTTATAGAAAGGATAAACAACAAGGTCCTACTGCAGAGCACAGGGAACTACATTCAATACCCTGTGATATACCATCATGGAAAATAATCAGAAAAGGAATGTATATATATATGCATAACCGAATCACTTTTCTATACAGCAGAATTTAACACAACATTCTACATCAGCTATACTTCAATAAAAAAAATCTGGCTAAAATAGTGGCAACTCATGACAAGTAGGTGTTACTTTCATGTATGTTGTATCGATAAATAATAAATAGAGCCACAACCCAAGAGAAAACTGGGCAAAGCTATGAACAGACCCTTGAGTGCAAGCACATGCACACACATACACAGAAATGCAAATAATGTGGTGAGAAACGTTTAACTTCAGTCAAAACATATCATTGTAAATCTAAGCAGTGAAATAGCAATAGCAAACCTTAAACAAGTTTAATATTGTACACTAGTCCTGAGAGTAGGTGAAAGCAGGCATATTCCTACACTCTAGGTAGGAATGTAAATCGCATACCTTTTTTGAATATGTAGCAAAATTTTAAATGCAAACATCCTTTGACTCAGTCATTCCATTCATAGAAATCTATTCTAAAAACCCACTGGCACACATTATTAATATAGTCAGGAAAAGATGGAAACAGTCATCAACAAAAGACAGGCTAAATAACAACAGAATACCATGCAGGAACTCCAAAGGAGGAAACTGTGCAGATAAAAGAGGTCTCCAGTTTATGTTAATATAGCAAATTATCAAGATACGGAAAGAACAGTGTATTTATGACACTAGTACTTCTGGAAACCATTGATGGTGATTATGTGAGAGAAGTGGAATTGAGGGAGAAAAGACATAGATAGTATTTATTATATCCCCTTTTGTAATGTTTAAAAATTAACACGTGACTGAGTTACTTACTTCATAATGTTTAAACCTCAAAACACAATCCTTAAGAATCTAAATTCTAATTTTTGCATGTTTTAGGTTTTAAATCACCCACAATATCTAAATGTTATTGTTGACAAATTTTTAATCCTTTTATATATTTCTTCTACATGTTAAAACTGATTCAATTTTTTTCAGATAATCAAGATTTTGCCACCCGAAATTTTCAAACTGTTACTACAATCGTTTAGATCATATAAAACCTGTTTTAACATTACAAGAGAACTAGCCAGGTGTGTCTCTTAGATTACTCATAATAGCTACATGCATCAACATTTTTAATATTTTATACAACGTATTACAGTATTGTAAGACTTGCAACCTGCTTCTTCAGTAACAAACTAAAACTGTATTTATAATAATTAAATAATTTAGTTAACATCAAATTAACTTATATAAAACTACCCAGCAATTTCTGTAGTCTATGATATTTCAAACTGAATTGAAGAACTTTTGGCAGAGAAGCCAAAAAAAAGGAAAATCTTGCAAAATAAAATATAAATTATCATCTCCAAATCTGATTCAAAAATTAAAATTGTTTACAAAAGTTCTTCAGTTCACATCACTGTTAATATCACTAGTTCATCATTTAGCTGCCCCATTTTCCAACAATATATTCTAAGTCAGTAGACAAGCAATGAGTTTTCAGCTTCTACCTCTTTTATATTTTCTTCATAATTTTTATAATTACCATTTCTGCTCTTAAGACACTTTGATCCAAATCTAGTTCCAAGGTATACGATAATATTTATAAATGATCTGGAAACAATGAGTACACTATACATTCTAAAATAATACAAAAATCATGTAGCTGACCTGGATTAACTACTTCTACTTTTTGCCATAAAAATAATTCTGCACCCATGAATAATTTCCAATACAGAAACCTTATCTTGTTCTTTGTCACCTGAGACATTACCTAAAAGATTGGCATTAAACAGGTATCTACTAAAATTTTAGAAAGGTAAAGAAAGAAGCGAATCCTGTGATGGATTTGGGATTTGGATGCAGTAAGAGGCAGACGACTGATCCACAGGCAAGAAGCCATAAGGAGCCAGTCCCATGTCTAATGTCACCCTCGTCATGGGCAACGACACCATCATTTCCATTTGCTCAAATGTACTGATGGTGGAACAGATAACTGAACAGTATTACATATTCACACTTAACGATAACCCAAATCTGCATTTTTTACCTCATGCATGATTTTTAGCTCTTACTGTTTATCTGTTTTGGGATCAAGAACACATTAAAATTCTTGGTAAATGTGCACATTCACCAGTATTCTAAAAATGACAACAATAAAACCCTAGTCTCCAGTATTAGCTCAAATGGTTGTATTAAAGAAGCTTACTAATTTAAATATTACACAGAGAGCTATGTTAGCTCTCCTTAGCTACCTCCCTTCCATGCCTCTAAAAGCATGGAGCTAAGTGTATATAATTAATATGCCCTCAGGGGGATTGGAAATCACTGAAATTAGCAGCATCAGTCACTGTATTATATGGGGCAATGATTATCATTTGAATCTGACAATTTCCTCATGAGGCAGGTATTATAATAGCCCCCATTTTACAGAGGAGGAAACAGGATTAGAAAGTTTAACCGATATATACAAAGTCTCACAACTGGTAAATGTTGGAGCCATAATTTCAAACCACATCTGCTCATTTTAATATACTGGCTGCGTTGCCCTCTGACACTGTGAAAAAACTGACCCAGGAAGCAGAAGATGTGTTTTCTAAAAGAAGTTCCTCCACAAATTTAGAGTTGCTTAGAACAACTCCAGTTTGTTTTCTCACCTGGAAATGGGTATAATAATAATTCCATTTATCCTATAAACTGTACAGAGCTACAGTGAAGACCAAACAGCTAGGAAAGTGTTTTGAGAAGACAAAAGTTATGCATAAATATAAAGCTATCGAATATATAAGCTCTCTGAAGACAGGAATTTCCATTTTATTTTCCTCCACCTCTCCAAGCACACTGTTTAGTTCACAGTAAAAGGCTGGGGTACAGGGAAGAAGGGAATATTCGGGTCACTTGTGACAAACTAATCAAGGCTCTTATTTTCTCATTTCAACCCCCCATAACAATATCAGGCATGATGAGGAAATAGCTTCATTCCACAAAAGAGAAAAACACACGCTTTGTGTCATAAAGCTCCTAATCATATTCAAACCCACATTTGTCCGGTTCTAAAGCTTGCGTTCTCTCATCTGCTCTTCATTTAAAGAAATATAATTTAATTAATTAGGTGAATTAAACCATGAGGAGTCTATAATGTGCACAGTAGGACAATGTGTGTAGCTATCTTAATTATGTGCTTGAAAGCCCCACCGGGGATGAAGAGCCCAAACTGTTCAACATCCTCCTGGAAGTGACATGCGACACGGTGATACTGCTTGAGTTTCAGCATCTCGGCTTTTAAAAGCCATTCTCCTATTTTAGTGTGCTAAACATATCTTTAAGGGGCTTATGCGGTTTGTTTTGTTAGTCTCTTCTTTGTCACCTAGCAGTCCTGCCCTGGTATACAAACAGCAGGAAAAGATTCCAGCAAGAAACTAGAAATGCATTTTTCTCTGTCCTCAACAAGTGCTTATCAAAACCATCCAAAGATCTCAACACAGAAAGTGATAACAAGCCCACTAACTTCCATGCACTTAGATGTGACAAACACAGTCTTTTACGCCTATTCTCCGTCTTCAAAATAATCCTATAATGTATGATTCCCTTTTACAAAGGTGGAAACGGAGACTTAGCTGCGCTAAACAACTTGTTTGATGTCACACATCTAACAGTAGGACCAGAATTCCGTTCCAAGTTCAGACTCAACTAATGCTCTTCTGTGTCCCAGGACACCATGGCTGCAAACTGCAAAGGATCAACGTCTTTTATTTTTGTAGACAAAACGCTTGCGCATTTATCATTAAGATGACAATTCTTGACTTGTCTGTGTTCTGAGAGATAAAGAAAAAAACTGAAACGCTACTGTTCCTTGATATTCCCTCTGAATTGTTGCCTCTGTTCCTAAAATTTCCTCTCCAGATGGAAATTAATAATAACACTGTAAACTAGTAAAAACTTAAAAACTGATAAAACGAATAAAGCTACAAACTGTGAAAGTGCTCAGGAATTAACAAAGCTCAATATCTCCATTTCATACACAAACTGAAAATGAGATTGAAATCTTTCAATTCCTCCCAAGCACAAGATAAGATACGAATAAAGAAGAAACTAATGCCCTAAATTGAAGTGTATCTCTCTAGAAAAACTAGCAAACACACACTTTCCCTACCACGGCTGGAGATCAGCACTTCCAGAACTTTCCTTGCCAAATTCTTGCGAGGAGGAGAGACTTTTTTAAGGGAAGTCCTCCTCCCATTCTAGAATCCAGGAGCTACTTCTGTGGTAGCTGGATTATTGAAAACAGGCGGTCCTTTTCAATATCTGCAATTCACAATAAACAGCTTACACGAAACCTTCGAGGAATATGTTTAAAATGTTCCAAATTAGTGCCACTAAAATGTAGATGACAATACTCCCCAATATATGGACTAAGCTGATCCCCCTACACCTTACAATCTTTATTCTTCAGATTGAAACTACTCATTGTGTTCTGCGTTTCAGTCCCAAATTGCGCTTCAGTAATTTTTTGCGTGACTAACTTCAATGACAAAAAACCCTATATATCATTCAAGAATTATCATTAATTTTGTTAAATATTCTTGTAAGACATGCTAACATATTTTAAAATATATCTAGGATTGTTAGGACCATTATCTAGATGTTAAAAAAAGGAGACTAAATCACCACCAGATAAAACTAAAAGACAAATTTTTCTGTGCTCTGCTGATAAGCCCTATTAGCATTTATCAGTTGTTGAGTTGCTAAAACATATCAGGAACCCCAAGCAGGAGATAAAGTTTATTATGACTCTCATAAATTCAAACCCTAGTAGTATGTTCCACATTACATATTTTTAGCTACAACATTTTCTGAAACTTTTCGGTCAATGTTTTACCTCATAATTAACAAGAATGACTTTTTTACCAGCCTAGAAAAATAAAGTGCCTGAAAGTGGTGTTTTTGCCTATGAGGGATCCAGAACGTTTCTTTTCTATCTTTTCTCCCTCTGGAAGTAGTTAATAGTATCTATCAAATTCTATCTATCAAAAGTAATACTATGACAAGAATTCACTGTTTTATAGTAGCTCAATGTTAGTGTAGAAGCCTGACCGCAGACATGCAAACTAAGCAAACACCAGGTCAACGAGAAGCTTAAACAGAAAGAGAGAGAAAAGGAAAAAATTCCCAGTTCCAAATTCCAACTCCTCTGCCTAGTACACCAAGTTACACTGGCTCTTGGAATTGTTCCTGTTTGTCCACGGTCCTCTTCTGACACATTAAGAAATCTTGCAATTTCAATCTACAACAAAGGAATTTTTTTTTCCTTTTGGCGTGAAAATAATTATTTCAAAATGCTCATTCTATCCTTTTATTCTTGCATAAACAATAAAAAAATACATAATCACATATTGCTGACATATTCTTACTGCAGTGGACCCAATACTTATGCAAGGGAAATTGTAAAATGAATACTAATTCTGAAAGAGTATTTTAATGCAAAGTCTTAGCATCAGCTGCAAAAGGTTTAGGGGTTGAGAAAACCTTTTTTTATATCAAATTATATAACATGAGCTTCAATTAATTTTATGCTGAAGTTAGAAATGATTGACCAAGGCCATATTATATTGTAGCAATGAAGAATTAGGTAACACTTCTCTATGTTTTCATAATAAGCATAGATACACTCAGTTTATATAAACATATTTCGATCATTTCAATCAGTATCACTGGGTTTTTATAAAGATTAGACGAAAAATATTTGCATTGAAGGGACACCTTCTGAGGTACTGAAATCCAAAAGTGGCGTAAGAGCAAAATTCTGACTTTAACAAGTATAATTCTATAACAAGACATTCTGCTATATGCAGTCTGTGTAATAGATAAAAAGTCGTGAAGGATACAAAGCCAGCAGTGGCATGACCCTGCCTTTAAGAAAGGCATGTTTTCATTCTCCACGTTAATTTTTAAATGTCTTCATTCTATAAATTAAACAAGTATCAGAGCAGCATAAAGTGAATACCATAGTATTTATAGTTTGAAATTAACTTTACACAAAGGGTAAATAGCTCAGTAGAAATACGATGCCCTGTTTAGAGGACTGTGGACAAACTAGAATTCAGGTATTTCTCAATTCAATTCAGTTTGTGCTCATATTGTACATACTAAAATAAAATCAGGAAAAAATGTAGATATTAAAATAACATAACTAAAACTATAAAGTAAAATTCTGAATAACAATTTAAATAGTAAAACTGTGACGGGTATATGTCATTTCTTTAAGAAATGTTGAGATGAAAAGTAAAACAATCTAAGAAACTATCTCCTCATAAATCCCCTCCTATAATGAACCCTTATCTCCCAAACCTACTTGTTCTATTCAGTTGAAGACTCTTATAATTGTCAAGGTTCTACATTTTAAAACTGTCTTTAACCTTAAGCTACACATTAGTACTGAGCATTCTGGATGATTTTTTGCAATATTATGTTAATTAACATGAAAAATAAAACTATAATTACAAGTTGGGTTTTATTTTTGCTGAAGCAAACTATCAATAGGATAAAAATAGCTAAATTACTGGAAAACAAATTCTAAGGATAAACTGCCAATACAAAAAAGAAAAAAAGGCATGCATATAAAAGAATCACACCCATTAGTGCAAATATTAAAGCAACTGGTCTGTAAGAAACTGTGTCTATAAATTTCTCATTCTCAAATATCTCTAAAAAAAATATATTTTTGTAATTTGGTGCTTTGTAAAAATTTTCCTATGGTTACCAAGGGGGAATGGGGGTAGGGAGGAATAAATTGGGAGATTGGGATTGACATATACACACTACTATATATGAAACAGATAACTAATAAGGACCTACTGTATAGCACAGGGAACTCTACTCAATACTCTGTAATGAGTTATATGGGAAAAGAATTTTAAAAAGAGTGGATACATGTATATGTATAACTGATTCACTTTGTTGTACAGCAGAAACTAACACAACACTGTAAATCAACTATACTCCAGTAAAAATTAATTAAAAATAAAATAAAATAAATATTGGAGTTTTTCTTTTTAATTTAAATAAAAAATGAAAGAATTCACAGAAAACTGTGGTATATGATATCCTGGGGATGGGGGGTTGTGGGGAGATAAGACAATTTTGTGGCTATTCAAGGTATATGAACAGTCATTTTTTGTGGACAGTCCAAAACAAAAATGGAAGCTGGGCCCACCCATAGTCCTCAGGGCCCTGAGAAAGGACCCCTGTATTCTAACCACTGCAACACGGCTTCTGCATCACCCCAACAGCATTTATTTCAGCAAAGCATTTTAACATAGAGCAATGTAGCTTTAGGGATAAATATAATAACTTTGAACATATCTAAGTTGTAGATGAAAATGAAAAATGTATCACACCTCTATCTAAATAGGATCGGAGGCAGATTTTACCAAATAAATTGTTTCTTCTGAAATCCAAAAGTAGCGTAAGAACAAAATTCTGACTTTAACAAGTATAATTCTATAACAAGACATTCTGCTATATGCAGTCTGTGTAATAGATAAAAAGTCGTGAAGGATACAAAGCCAGCAGTGGCATGACCCTGCCTTTAAGAAAGGCATGTTTTCATTCTCCACGTTAATTTTTAAATGTCTTCATTCTGTAAATTAACATTATCAAAAATGACAAAATACTTTGAACTGAATAGTAACCAAAAATAATGGTATTAGACTACTAATGGACACCTCTGTAAGAATCACATTCATTTTTCTCCCAAATTAGTGAAACCTGCTTTGAGAAACCTTTTAGTTTTAGAAAATTTTTAAATCATGGGTGATTTTGAGATTCGAAAAAAAATCGTGGGTAACCTTGAATTCAACAACTAATTTTCCTATTGTATTGACGAGGCATCGTTACTTAAGACATTTGGCAATGAGTTATTCAGAATATTAGAGAAAACCTCAGAAAATTTGAATGAAAATTGCCGTAATAAAAGAGCTAGGATTTTAATCATGTCTGGGGAATCTTCAGTAGAATTCAGTTAAAGAAGAAAAATATAATTTACCCAGTGGCCACTAACATCTCAATAAAATGTTTAAATCTAATACAAGATTTTAGCTCTGTGGAGTATATCCTCTGCTTACCTAAAAAAAAAAAAAAAACTATTTCAATTTAAGTTTATTTCCTGTAATAGCATCTGCTCTGCAGATTAAGCACTTTCACTGACTTTTTTTAAAAGGGAGGAGAAGGAGGAGAACAGAGGAAGAGGAGGGAAAACAGCCCACGCTCTTTGAAAAGTCAACCATAAGGCAACACCTGATGGAATAACCAGGAAACAACTGGTCCTCTACAGCCTTCCTTAACATTGTCAGGACTCCAGAACGTCTGAAAGTGTAAGTGTTTTTGGAAGAGATTCCGAGAGAATCTGGGCTCTGGCATGAATCAGCATTTTATGGTCCTAATGTCAAGGTGCAATGACCCCATCACTTTCAAGGCTTGACATGAAAGGGAAACCTCTTGAGTCAGCAGGTTGAAGTCTTCGAGACCTCAAAAAGGAATAGCACAGGAATAAATCCCTGTTACTATGAAGCTTCTATAGTTTCATACAGTAATTTTTATTTAAATACTCAGTTTCTCACATCCTAAACAGAATATTTCAACCAAAGCCATTCTTTGATTTCTGTTTGGTATAATGTCTTTTCTTGAAATTCTCTCGTGATATACATGGAGTATGAAAGCTTAACTACAAAAAATCCAATGATAAATTAATTATTCTCACGTATTAAGAGCTACTTCATTCTTTGTAACTTCCAACTGCTTATAATCGAAGATTTACACCCCAGGTTGTAAGGTATTGTGTTCTGGTACATTTGTCCCCAGTTTTCTTCACACCACAAATTCTCATAATTGCTTAAGCGCATCCAAGTTGATTCTGGTTTTATGAAATTTTTGCATACTTTAAAGTGGGTAACGCCAGGCTCTCGTAATTACCTCGACAAAATGACAAAACATGATAGCCCAGCCAATCTATAATTACTCGCAATCTATAACTATACATACACACACACACAAATTCATGCAAAGTGTAATAAAGGTTTAGCAAGCACCAATTAATGTGATGAACACAGATACACAATCTCAATAATTCATGACTAAAATTCACTGATAAGAAATATACCTTAAAATAATATCTGAAGGACCTACTGGATAGCACAGGGAACTCTACTCAATATTTTGCAGTAATCCATAAAGGAAAATTTCATATATATATATAGATATATATATATATCTATATATATATATATATATATCTGAATCGCTTTGCTGTACACCTGAAACTAACACGACACTGTAAATCAACTCTACTCCCATAAAATAAGTAAATAAATAAGATCTGAAGAGTCAAGGTTAAAAAGCCTTGATTCTTTCTCCAAGGAAAAAGTATACTTTTAGAATTCTCTCTTGTCCAAGAGCATTTATAATCAATGATGTTCCTGAATTTCTTTCCAAATCAAATTCACAAGAAGATTGAAGATAATCTATTTTAAAAATAAAACCGAAGGCACTCTTTTTAAAAGGCATTCGGAGTTATTTTTCAAACACATCATTTTAAGTGAGTTTTTCCAATATAGATGCCATTTACACATATTTCTTCCATCTCTCTAAATGAATGGGTTTACGTTGCTTCAAAAGGCAGTGTGCGCAGCAGTTTTACAAAAGAACAGTATTTCTCCAACATCTCCATCTGCTGGCTTAGAGGAAAAGTAGATTTTATCTGCTGTTTCTTGAAATTTAATTATTTTTATAATTTATTGTTATGAAATTGAAATATGAAACTATTAAATTATTTTTAAATAGCTTAATAGCTATTTGTCAAAGTCTTTCAGTAAAAAATAGGAAAGATTTTGAAGAGGACATTTACTATTTAATATTTTTAATTCCAAAGCCCTATGTGATCAAATACTCATGTTCATAGCCCTTTTAGACAGCTTTATTTTGTTTAAAATAAAACAAATTTACTAAAACAAAGTTTTAGTAAATAGTACATTAAACTTTATTAAAACTTTTTAGAATGCAAACATACGTAGTATTTGCCTAAAACCTGCTGTTGATTTTGTTAACCTATACACAATATGTGGTGTATACACATATGCCAATATCACATTTATTATTTTCACAAAAATGTTGAGTTACTGTAATAAATTGCTTTTGTAGAAAAACTACTAGACTATCTCCACATCCTCAGACTAAACTTCTTAGACAAGACCCAGCAGACAGTGCACAGGAAAGGCGTCCAGGCCAAAAAGGATTTGAAAACTATTTGAAAGAGCATTGAGGGGAAAGGTTAGGAAAAAATGAATTACTATAGGAACAGCATTCATTTATTCTCTGACATCTAGAAGACACTCAGCAGATACTGAAGGGGGCAGAGGGGAAGGAAGGAAGGAAAGAATTCTTGAGGCCCATTACTGATTCAACTGTTGAACATCAGATGCTAATTTATTTATTTTTCTGATTTCGTGGATTTTCTCATATTGAAGTCTTATGTTTGAGCAACCTTCAGGGAAAAAAAAAAACTCACCTTAGTAGGCTCTCTAGCTAATAAGAAAGAAGGAGGAAAGGAAGTGGGGAGGGAGGAGAAAATAAAAGGAGAAAGTAAGCAATTGGAAATCTGTCTTTATTTCCTCAGGTACCCATGGAAACAAATGGGAACAAGTAGGTCCTTCCATTATTCCCACTGTGACTGTGAAAGAGGGAGCGGGAGGGAGTTCAGAGCCTGCACAGGCACTTACTCAGTTCAGAATATAATGACTTCATTTCGTTTGCATAACTTTAACCCATTCCATGGACCCTGCTGGACCCTGAAAGCCCCATCGGCCTCAGCAGTTCCAAAGAAGTCCCTCCATCTCAGGAATACAACTAAATTAGCAGACTAATATCTTTCCTATTTTGAAATTATACTATTAAGGTTTACAACTCTGCTTTCTTAATATATTAAATTTATACGTTACATTTAGGGTTAAATTTACCCTATGGGATTTTTATGGTTTAACTCGGAGGAAGGACAAGCTACTTTATGAACACTGATTGATGATACACATTTTAATACTGGAGTTAAGAAGCAGAATTCCTTAGATTTCTGGAGGAAATGGAAGAAAGTCGGTTGGGTTTCTATCAACATATTTGACACTGCTGCTTCCACTTCATATAGGAAAGAATCATGGAGTCCCCTTGACTGAGAAGACAAGGAAACAAAGGCTAAGGACAAAAAGCCTTGAGCACGATTTAAGTGATCAAGACTCATCTTAATAAATTTGATATTAGAGATCTCCATTCATTTCTTGACTGCTAACTTTGTGAGTGTAGTTTATACAAGCATCTCTCTCTCTCTCTCTCTCTCTCTCTCTCTGAAAAGAGGTAAACTAATTTTACATTTTCTATTGCTCTTGGGGGAAAAAAAAAAAGGATACAAACACTTCATTTCATTTTGCAAAGTCTAGATTGTAAAATTCCCAAAGGAATGAAGAAATTGAGTGCCTGGTCGACGAGTTAATGTCAGCTCCAGAAAATTCTATTCAATGAGTCTCTCTTCTATACCAGGGCCTCAACTAGTTCTGCTCAGCAATCAGTAAGACTACTTATAACACGGGAGTTGCAGAGAACATGGCTCTGAATTCCCGGGTCGGAAACTTGAAAATGCATTCGGTTCCTCACCATAATCTGTTTTAGTGTCCTAGAATAATCCATGGAGGAGAAAATTTGGGACCTGAAGACATGTAACTTTTTACTTTAGCTCCATTTTCTAAGAAAAACAACAACAAAAAAATCTGTGCAAAATGAAGATCTGATTTTCACATTTTCTCAGAACTGTGGTCAAGCGAATTAAATTGTGTGGTTTTTTTTTTAAATGAAATCTATCTCTTATTACATGGATGTACTCATTCTGTGGAAATGTATGGATTTATATATGTGTTTAATATATGTACAGTTTCTGCCTGCATATCTCATTTCAATAAAATTTATATTAAATAAATCTATCCAAAAATATTGAGACTGAGGACCTAAACTAGTCACCTAAGCTTACCTAACCATTATTTTTAGTCTTTACCAAGGCCCAGCACAGTCATTCAGCATTTGCAATGAAGACATATTCATTGCTTTCAGGAGACCTATCTCCTGTGCTCTCAGCCAGGCCCTGGCATGATTTTCACCAATGAGTGAACTTCTCTGTCATCGACCATTTTCAAATTCTTTTCACCTTGTTTAAAAAATCTAGATCCTTCCAATAATCATCTTGCCTTAGGTTCATTACTTTCCACAGCATTTTCACACTAGTATACAATTACATACAGTCAGATACTTAGCACCATTGTGTGTCAAACTCACAATCCAGGAAAAAAAAAAACCGGAAACCTGATATCAAATAAAATGAATAATTATAAAATAATTTACTTGATAGGTAAACAGGTCAAGCGTAAAAGCCTTCAAAAATTAAACTACAGCCGGTTTCTTTGTATACATACATATATATATATACATTTTCCAAGATATATATTATTATATTCTTCTATGGAGTTTTTTTTAAAACTGCAAATCCACTTAAGCCTCTCTCTCTCTCTCTCTCTCTCTCTCTCTCGGCCCCACCATGCCCACTTCCTTTTCTCACTTAGAACCAACATGTGAAGAAAACACACAACACTGAAGTCTTCTTAAACAGGTTTTCATGAACAGTTGACTTCCAAGCATAGCAGGACCATGATGACGACCCCTGCTCTATGGGTCAAAGCCAGTGGTTTCGTTCCTTCATTCATTCGGTGGATGGGAGCTCCAAACCTAGCGGAGGCTGTTTCGGACACTACAGTCAAGCTAACCCCTGGGCTCTACGATGAAGGCTTATCACGGAGCGGCGGGACGGCCACCAGCTGCCTGTCTACCGTGGGGACCCCGCGGCCGGGCTTCCTCTGCGGTCATGTCCCGCTGGCTCCTCTGCAGGTAGCCAGCGTGGGAGGGGGGCCATCTGCAAGTCCCCCCGCGGAACTGTCAACTGTGCAATGAACACTGAGAACGTCAAGTCCGGAAAGGGTCCCCGCCACCCAGCCGGCAGGAAAGGATGCCAGCCGCTGGCAGAGGGCAGGGGGTCCGGGGCGGCCGCGCCTGGACCCGGGCCCGCCGGCCCTCCCACGGAACCGCGCGGGGACTTAATGGCTTGGGTCCCACACTCTGAGGCCTGGACGGAGCTCCGCGGCCGGTCCCCGGACACCGCGCGCCGCGCCGGGAATAGCAGGACGGCTGCGGAGGCTAAAATGGCTGGTCGGCGGCTTCGCCAGCTTCCGAACTCGGCGCATCGCGCCGCTTTCGGGTCCTCCTCCTCCCGCTGCCTCGGCGGGAGCCCCGCGACCTGCGAACAAGCGCCCCGGCCGGCGAGGGCCCGCGGCGCCCCGGGGCCGCGATCCCCGGCCTGCGTCAGCCGCGCCGCGCCCCTCGGGGGGCCTCGGGTGCCGAGCGCACTGCGGGGCCGCTGTGACAACGAGTCCCGTCTCGGGGGAGCACACAGGCTCACGGGGTCCGCACGGGGACCCAGAGCGGGGCCGGCGGATTCCAGCCCGGGGCCGTGGCGTCTACCCAGCAGCCCGACGGCGCGCCCCGAGGCACCGCGTGCTCGCGGGGCGCAGGGGTGGAGAGCTCGCCTCGAAGACTCCAGCTACGCCGGAAGCCCCGCACCCAAGGACGCCCCCTCACCTCCGACACCCACCCACCCGAGCCCCAGGGCGCACACTCTCCGCCGCCTTTCGCCGGCTCTTCACCGCCCCCCAGGCCCCAGCCAGCGGGGGTCCCCGCGATCGTCGACACCTTCCCCCGACGCTGCCACACGCACGCGCGCGTGCAGTCACTGCGCCCCGACACGGACACGCAGGAACACACACACACTCACACACACACACCAGCCCGCTCTCCGCGTGCGGCCCCCCGAAAGGGCATGAATATTCCTTACTCACAAGCATTGGTGACTGCGAAGCTGTTGGCTACCTCCAAATTGTCGATGTGGGGTGTCAGTCTGAACTCCGAAGTGGAGAACTGAACCATCCCTACCCGAAATGCACTGTATTCCTGATCGGCGCCCCTGGGAAACAGCCCCCCTGCAAAGAACAAACACCAAGCGGGAGGACAGTGTCAGCGCCCGGCGGAAAGCAGGGGAGCCCGCTAGCGCCCGACTGCCCCGGAGCCCCTCGTCCACACTAGCAGGCCGAATAAACACATCCACGGACCCGGGAGCCGGTGTGTGTGCGCGTGTGCGTGTGCGGGGGGGCGGCAGCATCCTAGGCCGAGGGTCAAGGCACAGGGGGGCCCGAGGGCAAGGTGGGTGGCCAGAAACGTCCTCCCTTCCTAGTGATCACAAGCTGAGCATTCAGACCCCTAGAGAAGCTGAACAAACGGGAAGATGCTGTGACGGCAGAAGGAATAAAAATCTGGGGGTCATTAATGAGAAGCCCTTTCCGTCTCTTGTACCAGAGGCATAGTCTTCTGCCTTTGCCTCATCCTAAGAAAAACATATATATTCCAGGCAGTTTAAACCTGGAATGCAGTCAAGGTATGACATAAGTCTACATGACATGAATTAATTTGTCCACCGTGAACAAAGATTACCACCAAATTATGCACAATTCAAAAGCAGAGCACAAAGGGTACCTACCTATCTGTATGCTGTTAGAAGAGACACCAAAAATCAGTCCCCACAAAACAGGAGAAAGGAGGACAGATATATGCATAATCTTTTGCATTTCCAAGAAAAGTAGAGCATCCACAAAATACCCTTTCTTTTTTTTCCCCCCCTTTTCCTCCTCTTCCTTCTTTGGCCGTTCTCCTCGGCAAATTAGATCCTCTGCATTTTGAGACAGCGATGTAGCACCGAGCTGCTAGAACCCCGAAGTGGCGGCAGAGGAAGCCCTGTGTCCCAGGTCCTGCGGATGGCTGCCGCCCTGCGCCCGGTCCCCGCTCGCGAAGCCCGGAGACTGGCTGGATGCAGCTTCCAGCAGGCTGCCGCTGTGGCCCCAGCGCCTCGGCACACTCAGCACGCGCCCATGCACTCACACACGCACCCTCGCGCGCTTCTCCCCCTCCCCGCTCTCACACGCGCGCGCGCACACACACACACACAGACGCACGCACGCACGCGAGTCCCAGAGACGGGCCCGGCGCGCGTGCGCGAGTCGCGGGGGGCGGGCGGGGGGCGGGCGGGCGGCCGGGGCGCTCCTCCCCCTGCGCGCCCCGCGCGCCCCGGCGTCGCGCGCTCGGAGCTGGGAGCGCGGCTCGGAGCCGGGCCGCCGCGGCCCCCGGGCGAGACCTCGGGTCTCGCGAGCTGTCGCGCCCACCGGCGCTCGGCTTTCAGCACCGCGGACAGCGCCCCCGCTCCCGCCCGCGCGGCGCGGCGCGGCGCTACCTTTGTGCCGCCGCGGCAGCTGCGGCGCCGGGAGCTGCTCCAGCCCGGAGCGAACGCGGCCAAGCCCGTTTCCGGCTGCCGTGCGAAGCCGAGTGGCTCCGTGCTGCTGGCGGCGAAGCGTTCTCTCGCCAGGCCCTGCTGCCGTACGATACAAGCAATTCCGATTTTATCTGCCAGCGCCTGTACAGCCCACCTAGCAATAGAGGAGCGCTGCCCCGCGCCGCCCCTGATCCGCCAGGAAAGCGAGCGAGCGAACAAAACACCCACGAGGAGGGGGTCCAAAACGGTCAACTTTAGCTAAAGGGGAGGTAGCCGGGGTCCAGGGAGAACCCCGAGGTCTATCTCTGAAGGCCAAAGCCGCACCGGAGAAGATCAAGACTGAACCTGTGAAATACTTTGCGTGGAAACCCCATCTTCACACTGTGCCCAGCCTGCTGCGTGCGGGTCCCTCTCGCAGCTTTCACTGCAGACTTCCCCCCCTTCCCCCCCCCCCCGCCCCGTCGTACAGACATGTGTAATCTTGGCTCCTTAGAAGTCTGTCTTTACACAGCTTGAAAGCAGAAGACTGCGTTTCAAGGAAAGCTTCGTAGGATAAAGCAATTAAAAGCAAGTCTTGCGAGGCCGCTGAGCTGCACACGCTTTCCCAGAGACTGAGTTAGAAACAGGCTGCTCCACCGCGTTTTGGTCGTGAGTTTTGAAAATATCTCCGCCCAAAGAAAGGAAACTAAGCTCTCACCCCTTTGAACCCGCGAACTGGAGGCCACTGGAGAAGAAAGATGAGGCTAGGGATTAAAAGTTTGCGGGGAGGGGGTTGGTGGGCAGGATGGAAGCCTGGACTTCCCCGTGGGAACTTACGGGCCTCACACTGCCTGCCAAACTCATGCCTGGGACCTGCTGTGGCAGAAATTCCTCACTCCGTCTATGGCTTTTGCGGTTTAAACAAAGCAATCAAGGACGACTGAGTACAAGTGACTGTTTCCAGAAGGCAGGAGATCGGAGCCCACGATCCGGAAGGCGTAGCCTGGTGATATGTCAGAACGCCAAGAGTTAGTCTATCGTGCTGCTTTCCTGTGCACTCGTCCCATTAGTATCACTCGTACAGCCTCCTTGTTGACTGCAGGGTCTCATACTTGACCCTCAAACACTTTGGGCCTCAATTTTTAAGAAAATGAGAAAGATGAGCAAAGCGGCCTCTATGGCTCTCTAATCCTGTAATCCTGATTTCAAATCATGGTCTTTCCCTGTTTTTGATTTTCGGTATGTTTTCCTAGGCCAGGAAGTAAAAATATCCATTAATCAATTATTAATTGATATTAAAATATCCATTATCAATTATACTACAGGTAAAAATACCTCCCAATTTTATCACCAAGAATTTATTTTAGTCCATTAATAAACACTTCTCTGCATATAACAGGTGTCGTGCGTCAAAATGCATTTAGCCTTTTAAAAAATTTAAAAAGAATAAAAATGGTAAGGAAGACATAAATATATATCCAAATTTACACTATAAACAATAATTAAATACATCTTATCTATTCAATCACTAGTTGTGATGTAAGGCACCAAAATGATTTGAATTATTCTCTAAAATATAATGCGTAAAAGAATGAATAACAGCTCAGGGCAAAATAAAAAATACTTTTTTCAGCCATACTTTTTCTTCATTCAATTTTTTTCCACAAGAAAAACTTCAACTTCATGACAAGTAACTAGGAATGAAAGAAGAGAGAGAGAGAGAAAAAGTTAAATATGGAGAATTGGTCATGGTTGAAGTACGGGTCAATGTAAATTAATTTTTTTTTAAAGAGGACTTTTTAAAAACTATTTTCATCTTAATCTATTTTAAAGTCAGGGAAAAAGATGGACTCAAAATTGACTGAATTACATTCTATATAAAATAAGAATTTGCTGAATCATAGAAACATCTTTCCTAGTAAATAATATGTAATAACTCAAGGCAAGTATTACTGTTTAGTGACCAATTATAATTCATGCATAAAATGGAAATAATTTTAGTAGGCATGACTTGTAATTCAACTGTTTTTCTGTTAATGTGCCTTTCACAAGGCATGTACCTTTTGCATCATATATAGATACATCTGCAGAATTAACATCACTGTACTTATATTATCATTCATGGAACTTTTTCAAATTCACTATAACATTTATTACATAACATTTTTCAGGCATAGAATACTGTCAGTATCAATGGGATAAATTTAAATTGGCTGAAGGAAGTGGTTATGCAAATAAATGAAAAATACTGCAACTTATTTTTAATACTTAGAAACTCTGTTTCAAGAAAATACCTCAAATTCATCAGTAATAAAATCAAATTTGAAAATTTCAAAACTACCAGGACTGCAATTGAATAGAAAAGTGTGCTCAAAGAAACAGTTTGCTATTTTCTACCCTCTGCTGTTCAATTTTGGTAATTATCTAAAAATGTAAGCGTTTCTGAAGCAAGGATAAATTACAGTAAAAATGGAAGAAATAAAAATATTATCCATTCTGTCATTTGTTCGTCTGCTTGGTCGCTTTTACTGTTGCTGTTTTGTGTGTATGTTTAAATGTAATTTTAGCATTAAGGCTAGAAATAAACATTATGCATAAAATTTTCATTTCTGTTTTACTCAGTCTTTGTTTCAATATAGGAAATAATAATTTTCTTTGTAAATCTGGTTTGCAATGCTTAGGATTTTATATATGCGTACATATTCTGTGAAGTTTTAATTTGTGCTCCGTAATGAAAAAGCATTAAGGAAAGTCATTATGTGTGTGAGGGGGTGGGACAGGGGCGGGGGTGGGGGGGTGACAGCTTTGAAATGACTGGCAGAGCATATTTTAGCTGAATTTGTTACCAAAATTGGATTACAAATGTCAATGCCATAGTTGCCCGTGATGAAGTCTCATTAAGGTGAAGATCATCACCTGCCTTCCTATTGATCCTCTGGAACTGTGAACATGTAGGCTATCGGAAAGGCTTGGATGCAATTTAGCATTAAAAAAGCAGGTGACTCCACGCCCCTTTCGGCAGGAGATAGGAAGGGTAGCAGGTCCTGCAGAAGGAAGCCAGGTTCCGAACTTGAGACATTATTGGCTGAGACAGAGAAAATAAAAAAATAGAAGAAAAACCACGAGGATTTTAATCACTCAGGACAGTAAATAGAAAGAGATATTCACTCCAGGGAGTTTCAGTTCTTTAATTAAGATAAAGAATAATATTAATCTAAATAGTTATTCAGATTGAGACAATATTGATTATTCTTTTCTTTTGTGACACACTTGATCATTGATTGAATAAAATCAATTTATATGACTCAAAACATATATCTAAAGTTAAGCTTTTGTATATTTTTAAAAATGAACTTAGAATGAAGTCCAAAAATAGAATAAGTGAAGTTTTCATTTTGGTTTCTTTAGGGGCTCTGATTACATGGATTTTAATTAATTTTACCCCAATTAATAGCAATCCTATAGCAGAAATATTTATTGGAAAAGTGTTTCAATCCATTAATTAATTCGACAAATTAAATGGGACAAGGATATTCTAAATAATGAGCTTGACGTATAACAGTGGATAAAACATGGGTACAACAGAAGCTTTCCTCAAGAAGTTTCCGGACTTCATTCAAGTAAGTAAATGGTTAGGACCATGTGAGAAAGGCAATAAGAAATGAAATAAATAGGCATATGATTAAGAAATATAACAAGGCAAAAACAAAACTTATTATGCACGTTATATCTTGGAGCTCAGGGCAGAGGAAAATCACTAAAGGCTGACACCTAAATTCAGTCAAGTAGAGGTTAACCAGATGAAGGTTGAGATGTAGGTAAAGAGAACACTTCTTTTTTTTTAATTTTTTAGCTTTATTAAAGTATAATTGACAAATAAAATAGAAAGTAAAGTATAAAATGTGATTATTTAATACACGTATACATCGTGCAAGTCTTATCCCCATCAAGTTAATTCACACATTCATCGCCTCACAGTTTTACCCTTGTTTGTTTGTAGGAACATTTCAGTTCTATTTGCTTACTAAATTTCAATTATACAATACGGTGTTATCAACAATATTCACCGTGTTATACATTAGATCCTCAAACCTTTTTCACCTTACACCTGAAAGTTTGAACCCTTTTACCAACTTCTCCCTTCCCTGCCCCCCACCTCAGGCAATCACTTTTCTATTCTCTGTTTCTGTAAGTATGACTTTTTTTTTTTAATTTCACATATAAGTGACACCATGCAGTATTTGTCTTTCCCTGCCTGGCTTATTTCACTTAGCATAATGCCCTGCAGGTCCATGCATATTGAGGCTGAATAATATTCCACAGTGGAATATTTATATATATATATATAATATATATAATATACATAGTATATAATATATATATTATATATATAGCACATTTTTTTGATCAATTCATGCATTGACAGAGATTTAAGTGTTTCCATACCTTGACTATTATGAATAATGCTGCAATGAACATAGGAGTACAGATATCTCTTTGAGATGTTGGTTTCATTTCTTTTGGGTAGAACCCAGGGGTGGGATTGCTGGATCATATGGTAGTTCTATTTTTAATTTCTTGAGGAAACTCCATACTGTTTTCCATAGTGGCTGCACCAACTTGAATTCCCACCTACAGTATACAGTAATTCACTTTTCTCTGCATCCTTGCCAGTATTTGCTATCTCTTGTCTTTTTAATAATAGCCATCCTGAAAGGAGAAGTAATATCTCATTGTGATTTTTGATTTGTATCTTTTTGATAATTAATGATATTGAGCACCTTTTCATGTACCAGTTGGCCATTTGTGTGTCTTCTTTGGAAAAATGTCTATTCAGTTCATTTGCCCATTTTTAATTCAAGTTATTTGTTTTTATGCTATTGTGATAAATTCCTTATATATTTCAGATATGACCCCTTATCAAATATAAGAATTGTAAATATTTTCTGCCATTCCATAGGTTGCCTTTTCATTCTGTTGGTGGTTTTCTTTGATGCACAGAAGCTTTTTAGTTTGATGTAAGCCTACTGGTTTATTTTCGCTTTTGCTGTCAAATCCAAAAAAAAAATCATTGCCAAGACCCATGTCAGGGGGCTTACTCCCTATGTTCTCTTCTAGGATTTTTATGGTTTCAGGTTCTATGTTCAAGTCTTTAATTCATTTTGAGTTGATTTTTGTGTATGGTGTAAAATTGGGGTCCAATTTCATTCTTTTGCATGTGACAATCTGGTTTTCTCAACACCATCTATTGAAGAAACTATCATTTCCTCATTGTATAATCTTGGCTCCTTTATCAAAAACTAATTTGTCATATATACATGGGTTTATTTCTCTATTCTGTTCCATGGATCTATCTTTCTGTTTTTAATGTCAATAACACACTGTTTTGGTTTCTAAAGCCTTGTAATATAGTTTGAAAGCAGAGAGTCTGCCTCTAGCTTATTTCTTCTTTTTCAAAATTGTTTTGGCTATTTGTGGTCTTTTGTGATTTCATACAAATTTTAGGATTTTTTTTTCTATTTGTGTGAAAAATGCTATTGGAATTTTGATAGGGATTGCACTGACTCTGGAGATGGCTTTGAGTAGTATGGACATTTTGACAATATTAATTCTTCTATCCATAAATGTAGAATAACTTTCCATTTATTTGGGTCTTCTTCAATTTCTTTCATCAATAACTTATAGAATTCAGTGTAGAGTATTTTATTCTTTTTGATGCTATTGTAAATGTATTGTGTTCTCAATTTCTTTTTCAGATAGTTCATTGCTGGTGTACAGAAATGCAACTGATTTTTGTATGTTGATTTTGTATTCTGACACTTTAATGAGTTTATTAGTTCTAACAGTTTTTTGGTGAAGTCTTTAGGGTTTGCTCTATACAGTAACTTGTCATCTGCAAAGAGAGAAAATTTTACTTCTTCCTTTCCAATTTGGCTGTCTTTTATTGCTTTTACTTACTTAATTGCTCAGGATAGGATTTCCAGTACTATGCTGAATAGAAATGGTGAGAGTGGGCACCCCTGTCTTGTTCCTGATCTTAGAGAAAAAGCTTTCAGCTTTTCACCATTGAGTATGATGTTAGATGTGGGCTTGTCATATATGGCCTTTATTATGTTGAGGAACATTCCCTCTATACCCAATTTGTTGAGAGTTTTTATCATGAAAAGAATTGAATTTTGTCAAACGTTTTTTCTATATCTATTGATAATTTTTATCCTTCCATTTGTTAATGTGGTATTTCATACTGATTGATTTGCAGATGTTGAATCATCCTTACATCCTTGAAATAAATCCTACTTGATTATGGTGTATGATCCTTTTAATGTACAGTTGAATTAGCTTTGCTAATATTTTGTTGAATTTTTTAAATTTTAATTTTATTCATTTATTTTTTATAAATAAGCAGGTTCTTGTTAGTTATCTATTTTATACATATTAGTGTATATATGTCAATCCCAGTCTCGGGGCAGGGGGTGGTGGTGGGATGAATTGTTGAATATTTTTTAATGAATGTTCATCTGGAATATTGGTCTGAAATTTTCTTTTCTTGTAGTGTCCTTGTCTGGATTTGATATCTGACCTCATTAAATGAGTTTGGAAGTGTTCCCTCCTCTTCTGATTTTTGGAAGAGTTTGAGAAAAATTGGTATTAATTCTTCTTTAAATACTTGGTAGAATTCACCAGAGAAGCCATCTCATCTTGTACTTTTCTTTGTTGGTTCAACCTCTTTACTAGTAATTGATTCAGCCTCTTACTAGTAATTGGTCTGTTCAGATCTTCTATTTCTTCATGATTCAATCTTTATGCCCTCTATCTTGAACTCTCTATCAGGTAAGTCACATATCTGCATTTCACTAAGATCTCTTTCTAGAGATTTATCCTGTTCTTTTGTTTGGAATGTATTCCTCTGTTTCTTCATTTTCCTTGACTCTGTGTGTTGGTCTCTGCACGTTAGATAAAACGGCCACCTCTCCCAGTCTTGACAGAGTGGTCTGGTGTGGAAGATAAAACCTTGTCAATCAGCCTGGCCCGAGCTCCGGGTTGTCTCTGAAACCTTTGTGATTGCCCAAGCCACCATCTTCATTCTTATTTGTTCTAGCAGTTGAGAACATGCCAAGACCTGTCAGTGTCCCAAAGGGGAGAATTGTAGTCTGCACCTAGAGATGCAGGCGGATTGGAAGGTGGGTCCTCAGACAGCAGCTGGCATAGTAAGTAATTAAGCCCCTTCCAGGGGTAAACTTGGAGATGGGTGTTTTTCCTGCTCTCTCGCTGTGCTGGACCCCGGTGTAAAGCCACAGAGGAATGGGGAGGCGGCTCCTGCACCCATTAAGAACTGCTTCTTGATGAAAGCAAGCCCTGTTGGCCATCAGAGCTGGCGATCTTGGGGCCTGTCCCTTGGGCAGCAGCCCCAAAGCTGGGGGTCCAGACATGTGTACAAGATCCTTCTAGGGGGATACTGGCAACTTAGCAACTTAGAGAGGACTGGAGGGAGAAAGCAGGGGACGTGTCTGCTTGGCTTCCCCAGTCTCCAGGGAGGAGGTTGGCCAGCCCCTAGATGCGTGCTAAGTCAGAAGCCTGACCCTCAGATAGCAGCTTTTCTTAAATTGCAGTGTAGTTGATTTGCAATATTGTATTAGCTTCAGGTGTGCAACATAGTGATTCAAGATTTGTATAGATTATACTCCATTTAAAATCATTATAAAATCTTGGCTATATTCTCTGTTGCTGTACAGTATATCCTTGAGGACTCAGTGGGTCCCTTTCATTTTTGCCTGCTTCCTCTGTGCTGAGCCCTGAGGGAGAGAACCACAGAGAGCCTGCTACGTTGCCATCTTGCTTGACCCCAAGAACACCTCATTTAAGTGCAGTCCCATCAGGACAGGCATGAGTGCGATCCAGGATTACACGCAGTGCAGTGTTTGTAGGATGGGAGACGTGAGACAAGGAGAAACAGGAATAAGCCAGACGTGGTAAGAAATATGTAGCTTATCCCATAGGAAAGGGGAACCATTTGGGAGTTTTAAGTAGAGAGGTGAGTTCTTAAGATTTGCATTTAAATGGAACACTCTGGAGGCTGTGGGGAGAATGTATTTATGGGGAAACATTGAATGTAGGGGAGCAGGTAAATGGCTGTATTCCTGGTGGGGTTGACTGGATTAAGAGAGTAAGGGTGCAGAGAGGAAGGAAAGGTTGGTTTCAGGAAGTATTTAGGATGGAAACTCAGTAGAACTCGTCAGTGAACTTGTACGTGCTGGAGATACAGGTGATGAAGAGACAAGCCGACTCCCAAGACGGGAGGCTGAGGGCCCAGGAAAATGCTACCTCATCCCAGGACGAGCTGTAGAGAAGCCGGGAAGCATGCAAGGTGGTCTGTTCACTCTCTGATGTGTTGGGTTCACAGGGTCTGTGGGACACGTCCTCTCCAGATGTTGTGTCAGCACTTGACAATGATTCTGAAACTCGGGGAAGAGGTCTCAACCCAGAGGTTAATGTTGAGTATTATCAGCCTTTGGTGTTTCATATGATAGCTACTATTTCTTTAAAAGGCAGTTAAAGCAAAAAATCTAAAACAGAGAATATATATGCATACATTAAAAATCCTGCTTTCATTTCATACTGATAAACATACAATCTTTCCACTTATTTGAAGGGGTACCAGGCCGTTACCTTGAACATGGCTCTACTGAATAGTTTCCCATTTCAGTTTGTTCAAAGTGGGACGAGAATTTAAGAATATCTGTGGAGAAATCTTAACACTAAATCTTTTTCCATTTTTAGGATTTTTCTAATATTATATGATAGTCTCACTCACTCCTAACCAGAATAAAATTTTGTGCCTATTTGCATGTCTGATCCTTTCCAGAACATTCAACAGAGTTTTCAACAATTCTCCTTTCACATGTTGTCAATTTACAAGGTATTTTAACTAAATTACGTAATCACAGTATCAAATTCAACTGTCATAAAATGTTTTCTTTTTTTTTTTTTTTAATACATTTGACTTTCAGTCTATGGGTGACAGCAGAAAATAGAAGGGCAAGCTGCTAGCCAAAAGTATTCAGCAGGCCTCCCTTGTGGTTCTCATATCATGTGAAAGGGGACAAAAAGGAGAAGAAAAGAAACAAATAAATAGCTTAAACCATAGCCACAACCATTTCCCAATCTGCAGACGGTTACAAGATTTAAATATGTAATCGCAGCCACCTTCTTCAAGCACTGGCTCCATTTCCACATTATTTTGTCAGCACGTCAGCTAAACAGAAGTCTTTCCTTGGTGTATGAGGTCCAAACCTTCATTCCTGCAGGATCTGAGTCCCTTGTGGTCTTTTCTTTTTGGGATTTCTAGAGTTGTCTCTTGCATGAATACTGGACAAGAGAATACAAGAAGCACTGCAGTGGATTGTTAATCACTTCTCCTCCATTGCATGTCCATTTCCTCTCCCCTGGTTCGGGTCACACCATTTCTACTGCACAAGGTACGCTGCTGTGCGTGTACAATCTCGTGGTTCCGTGGATCACATAATGTCGCTTCTTTAGGATGGGAATAGTGGGCTGTAGAGTCATGTCAAATCCTCTGGACAGAGGCCCAGTCCCAGTGCCCAGTGGAAAGTCAGAAGCTACTTTTGAAATGGAAAGTAGTTGCCAGCAGTGGGGAGCAAGCTTTTACTTCAAACCCTAGGCATCTGTGCTGTGATTCCCTTACTGGAGTTTGCCACAGTCTATATCAGCAGCTGTCTGCCCCAGATACTTCAAATACCACTGGGTCTACTAGGTCTCAAGACTCAAGTGTCAGCCTGTTCTGCAGCCTGAAACTGCTGCTGTAGTTTATTTCTTTGGGTCCAACCGGCAGCCTCGTAGGTGAGTACCAATAAATAAATGGGGCAGGGCAGCAAGCCCAAATGTGGTGCACATTGCGTGCAGAGTGCAAACAGATCTACCAGACTTTGCTTCTTTCTGTGTGATAGGTGCTGAAAGGTACAGCCAGCCTGAGATCAATGATGCTTAAAAAACTTTACCTGGGAGGCAGACCCTCTAACTTCTGAGGGGTTTATCTCTCACACTCGGTCACACATATTTCTGCAAGGCATCTAAACGACTTACTATTGATACTTCTGGCTCATCAGTTCCAACTTACATGGTGTCATCAGTATAATGTACCCAGTGTAGTGTGTTCTGCTGTAAAGGTCATCACATCCAGAGTAGTTCCAGTACCTCTTCTGAGGATATGGTGGGATAAAACTCTTACCATTGGCCTAAAGACAATGAGAGATGTTGGCGTGAGAAAGGATTGGCTTCATCTTGGGAAGCAACCGTTCCATGCATGGACATTAAAATACATGTATATATTTTAATATATATTAGATATTTTATATGAATATACATTTTAATATATACTTATATGTTAAACATGTATTTAAAATATATATATTTGCACATAAAGGATGGCTCCCTTGCAGAGTTAAAAGGTTTGCTTCTGCTTGGGAAGAAATGGGAATTCTGGGCAGTTTGGAATTTCTAGGCTTCCAGCCTCATCCAAGTCTGTACAAATGTCGTTACTGGATGCACCTGTATTCCCCACTTTGTCTGCCAGTACCACTATGTTAGGGACCTGTGCTAGAGCGTTTAACGGGCAGTGCACACTGTTTACTTAGGTTTCCCCAAGCCATAAATTCCCCACTACTACCTGAGAGGAGGAACTCATTCAAACATCAGGGAGTCTTTCTGGTTCACACATACTCTTAATTGTACGCTCATAGGTTTTAATTTCTCAAGTCCTCTGTGTTTGTCCTTCGAGGTCAGAAAAAGAATCTGAAATGCTCCAATATTTCAAGCCACTCCTGTTGTCCTAGCCACAAAATGCCACAGCTACCCAATTTCCCTCCAGCTCTCCTTCGTCCCTTGCCACCATCAGTGACAATGCGGGTAATCATGATGTCACCATCGGCCAGAAGTTACCCAAGTCCTGCCATCCCCCACTTTGTCAAGAGCGCAGCTCCTGCTCCTCAAATGTATGAGCAACTTAATCCTCGAATTCCATTGTGACGTTCTGTTCCCTAGGGCCCTCGGCAACCCCGATTACTCTCTATCTGGGTCCCAGCATAAAACAGATGACTTTTGCTAACAGAATGTCCCAAGGGTGTTTTACTTACAAAGCGTGTCTAAGTGAAGGAAACCACAAAATTTAGTAAACAATCCAGGGTAGTAGCCGCAGACCTGTTGACATCTTTTGGCAGAAGGAGATGAAGGAGGAAACAGGTAACCTGAAGCCAAAAGGAGAGTCATGAGGAGAAGGCCATCTTGAAAGATGCAGTGATCGTTGGCTGAAGGACACAAATCACCTGAGGTGACCTATCAGAAGGAAGCCAGACATATACCCTGAGAAAACCATAGGTCAAAAAGTGTCTTGTACCACAATGTTCATTGCAGCTCTATTTACAATAGCCAGGACCTGGAAGCAACCTAAATGTCCATCGACAGATGAATGGATAAAGAAGATGTGGCACATATATACAATGGAATATTACTCAGCCATAAAAAGAAATGAAATGGAGGTATTTGTAATGAGGTGGATGGAGTTAGAGTCTGTCATACAGAGTGAAGTAAGTCAGAAAGAGAAAAACAAATACAGTATGCTAACACATATATACGGAATCTAAGGAAAAAAAAAAAAAAGGCCATGAAGAACCTAGTGGCAAGAGGGGAATAAAGACACAGACCTACTAGAGAATGGACTTGAGGATATGGGGAGGGGGTGGGGTGAGATGTGACAGGGTGAGAGAGTGTCATGGACATATATACACTACCAAATGTAAAATAGATAGCTAGTGGGAAGCAGCCGCATAGCGCAGGGAGATCAGCTCGGTGCTTTGTGACCACCTAGAGGGGTGGGATGGGGAGGGTGGGAGGGAGGGAGATGCAAGAGGGAAGAGAAATGGGAACATATTGTATAGAAGCCAGAGGAAGAGGTATCTTAACCTTACTCTGCTTTATTCCTCTAGTCACCTGACCAAGCTCCCTGTTGGCTAAAGTCAACAGAAAGTCAGAGTGAAGAAAGCCATTAATGCAGGATGAAGAAGGAAAGAGAGTGAATTTGACGAAGAAATGGAAATATATCCAGCACACATGAACCATTATTTCTTAAACTTAGTCAAGATTCAGATGAGTGATAGAAAATGAGGTAAGCTGCAAGGCAGAGACACCAAGAGTCGAGCTTCGTAATAGCTCTCTATGGGCAGGACGTTGTTTCCCATTTTCAGTGGGTGGTGAGTAGACGGGTTGGTTGCTTATTCGGTTTTCCAGAGTCCCTAGAGGAAAGGCAGGGAAGGGACAGACAGTATAATGGCTGCCTGACGTGGGTTCATATACACTTAGAGAGAGAAGAAGGTGATGAAGGAAACGATTCCACAAGAGTCTCTAGGAGCCAGGGTGGCACCTTAGTGCCATTTTGTATTAGTCCTTCCCTGGGTCTGCTTGGATGGTGATATGACTATGTCAGAAGGAAGAGCTAGGGAGATCTATGCAAGTCTGGCAGCTTGAGGTCTCTGTCACTGCAGGAACACCTCATAAAACACATGGACGTTCTCACTTAGGGCACTAGCATCAGAGGTGGGGAGGGCACTTCGTAAAGTGGCTTCGTACCCACGAGGGACTGATGAGAAGCCAGCGCCGGAGACCCTGGGAGGACTTTGTGAGCACACGTGAGGCAGCTCCGGAGACTTCCTTAGTTGGGGGAGGAATTTCTTGGGGCTAAGTACTGCATTTTGCAGAAGACAAGAGCCAGTGAAATTCTGAGCATTATGTTAAAACTACCCATTTTGAATTCACAGCCTGAGGAGACCCGGGGAAACACTGTTTACACTGTTGAGATCAGTTTTTAGGGGATTGGTTCCCTTGTTACCTTTCCGATATGACCAAACTAGAAGTTAGTCTGATCTTCTGAAATTAATTTCTTAGATGTAACTTTATTAATAGGTGTACAATCCTAGCTTAGTACTTAGACATGAATTTGCTATTGTTTTCAACACTGACTAATAAGAAGTGTAAAAGAAATTACCCTCTGGTAGCTTTTCTTTTTTCTGGAATATAACGAACATAATCTATACAAAGCTTTTTAAATGGGGCAGTTATCCTAAGGAGTTCTAATTCAAATAATATTAAAGAATGAATAGTCTAAATTTAGAAAAATATCACATGGAGAGTAATAAGAGGATATAATACTTGGATGGGATTGTGCAAATGCCCATGTCTGATTATCAGGTTGGCTTAAATTCTTTACATATTCAAAGTTTTATTTTTATTGCTCAGTTACCTTTTAATACAGTCAACAAATATTTATTGGTCATGTAAATGCTGATTACTAGAGAAATTGAGTGTTTTTTAAAATTTATTTATTTATTTATTTACTTATCTTTGGTTGCGATGGGCCTTCATTGCCGTGCGCAGGCTTTCTCTAGTTCCGGCGAGCGGGGGCTACTCTTCATTGTGGTGCACGGGCTTCTCATCGCGGTGGCTTCTCTTGTTGCGGAGCACGGGCTCTAGGAGCACAGGCTTCAGTAGTTGTGGCGCACGGGCTCAGTAGTTGTGGCGCACGGGCTTAGTTGCTCCATGGCATGTGGGATCTTCCCGGACCAGGGCTCGAACCCGTGTCCCCTGCATTGGCAGGCGGATTCTTAACCACTGCGCCACCAGGGAGGTACCGAGAAATTGAGGTTAATGTGATAGTTTTTGCCTTCAGAAAGCGCACATTTTAGTGAGAGAGAGAGAGACTCCTGCATTGAGGGGATAAGGTGTTCTGGAAAAAAGAGGAGGCATGATTCTAAAGACAGGGAAGATAAATCAGTTTTTCCACAGAGACCTGTGGAAGTGGATCTACAGCTAAGGAAAGGCAGAGACAGCTAGATTACACTTATTTTTTTTAAAAGGAGGAGAATTGAATTTCCAGAAGACACCCAATATAAGTGGCCTGGAAAACAGACACAAAGAAACACAGCACAGCAGGAAACAGGATCCTACAGAGGAGATGGTCAGAAAGTCATGGGAAAAAGGACATAAAGTACTTACTAAAAAATGAAGATCTAATATTCCAAGTTAGCTTGTCTTGCTAGGCTGTATCCCTCTTCCTTACCCTAACATTCCATGAAACCTTGCTGTGGGGAAAAGTTTCACTTCCGCATCAGCAGAGAGCAGAGCAAAGTTACTGCAAGGATTTTGGATATTCAGAGGAATATCTACAGCCACGTCACATATTTTAGAAAAAATATTTTTTCTAAGGGGAAAAAATTTAAATAACTATTGGAGACTGAAGGCTACAGAAAATTTTAATCAATTTTAATATGGCAGTACTTAAGTTCTTATTATACCTGAATGCGGTGGGAGGGAATGAAAGTTTCCTTTTCTAAAAAGAGTAATTTGGTTGCTAAGTACATGAAGTTTTATGCAAATAGCAATAACAAAAATTCGGCTCCAACTGCCTTAAAAATAAGCTAAATATATTGATTCATAGAACTATAATCCCAGAGTTACAGTAGGATTTGATTGACCCAATCACTCTGATTTTCTTTCAATCAGTTTTAGTCAAAGATTAAGATGAAGTCTCCTCTCTCTCTCTCTTTTTTTTTTAGATTCCTCATATAAGTGACATCATATGATATTTGTCTTTCTCATTCTGAATTCCTTCACTTTGTTTAATAATCTCTAAATCCACCCATGTTGCTGCAAATGGCATTATTTCATTATTTTTTATGGCTGAGTAATATTCCATTTTATGTATGTACCATATCTTCTTTATCCACTCATCTGTCGATGGACATTTTAGTTGCTTCCATGTCTTAGTTATTATAAATAGAGCTGCTATGAACATTGGGGTGCATGTACATTTTCAAATTAGAGTTTTCTCCAGATATATTCCCCGGAGTGGAATTGCAGGATCACATGGTAATTCTATTTTCAGTTTTCTGAGGAAACTCCATACTGTTCTCCATAGTGGCTGTATCAGTTTACATTCCCACCAACAGTGCAAGAGGGTTCCCTTTTCTCCACACCCTCTCCAGAATTTATTGTTTGTAGATTTTTTGATGATGGCTATTCTGACCAGAGTGTGAACTTATTTACAAAACAGAAATAGACCCACCTACATAGAAAACAAACTTATGATTACCAAAGGGGAAAGGCGGGGCGGGGGGGACGGATAAATAAGGAGCTTGGGATTAACATACACATACTACTATACATAAAATAGACAACCAACAAGGACCTACTGTATAGCACAGAGAAGTATACTCAATATTTTGTAATAAGCTATAAGGGAAGATAATCTGAAAAATAGCCATATATATATATGTCACTTTCCTTTACACCAGAAACTAACACAACATTGTATATCAACTATACTTCAGTTAAAAAAAAAAAAAAAGAATTCTTCTCATGGAGGTAGCAACTGGTGTTTCCAGCTGGAAAGAAAGCAGTTTCCAACAAGACATCCTAAGATTTGAGGTTTATCCTAATCAGCTTGCTGAGGTCACATTCCAGCTTTAACCCAATGCCTGTGTCTGGAAGGAAGAAATAACAGAGGTTGGATTTGGGACCCACCATTACAACCAGGAGTTAGTGGCTGCCATTACCAGTGGGAAGGAGGGAGAAAGGAGAGCTGAGCACAGAGACAAGCCTGTCCACCAGGGAGCATAAATATGGGAGAATAAGGGTAATTCTAATCAAGGAGAAATTTTATGACTTTATACAGAAACATGCTTTCTCTCATCTTAGAAACATTTGCACTGATTCGGTCACTTAAGTAGAATGTGCTATGACTATAGCCTTCCGTTCACTTCAAAGGCTCTTCCTTCAACATTGTATAAATTCCGGTAACACTGTAAACTCCTTTGAAACAGCATCTTTTGCTACCACACGTACAGCTTGAGAAAAGTTCAAGGCCGTGAAAGTGCTTTGAGGCGCAAATTAACCCTCAACTGGCCTGAATGCCCTCTCTGTTCCCAGCAGTTTTATAACATCATAAATATTTATGTGTCTGATACCACTAATGAGTTCCATAAAAGAATTCCTAGCCCACAAACATACTAGTTCAGACTCCTTTTGGCAACACTAATTAGGTATTTTATGTGACTGTGCTAAAACACATCGTGGTTGGATAGCTATGTTTAAAAATTAAAAAACAAAATTTTATACTGTCATAACAGAAAGACAGAGTTTTGTTTTTGTTGTCGGTTGTTTTTTCTTTGTTTGCTTGCTTCCCCTCACCCGGCATTAAAACAGAGCCATGTCTGACTGGTTTAGTACCAATGACAGATTTTTGCTGCTCTATATCATGTATGGATGAACACATTAAATTTGCAAACAAAAAATGTTTTTCAGATGGCGACATTAAAGCAAAAATTCCAGTTCGAGTACATTTAATTTCACCTATGGATCAAAGCTACTCACTGAAATAAGGAAACCAACCACCTGAAGTTTTGAAAGTTAATTGTAAATTTGCACAATCTGTCTAGTTCATTATTAATTTTGGAAAAGTACTTCTGCCAGGTTAGACACAAAAGCCTCATTCAGATGTGCCATTAACCTTCCTTTTCACTGGAAGGCATCGCAGCTCGGATATTAATGACAAGAAGTCTTTTGTTCTCCTTCTTACAGAAGAATCCTAAAGAATGAGAACTATTTTCTTTCTCTCACCGCTAACCCCCTTTGAAAGGTTTTGCTGGGCTTTGAGTCCTAGAGGCAGAAGGTTGCCCTTACCCTAGGGTCAGATTTAATGGGTTTTGGATTAAATTGTTATACACTGAAGGGTGGAAAATTAAGGCTGAAAAAGTCTAAACCGCTAGACAATTTCTCTGACGTGAAGGCTAGAGATGGGTGTTTTGTTTACCTTGGACTTGATTATTTGTCATGAGAGTTGTGGGGAATGCGGTTCTTCACAAGACATGGAAAAATACTGAAGAACTTGAGAGCTGATAGAAGCCCAAACGGGGTGGCCTGTGGACACTTGGAGAGATGGAGAGCCCTAAGCACCACCGCCTTGGTGCTGAGCAAACATTCTGTGCTGAGGCTTGTGCAGAAAGACAGAGCTGCTCACACAATGTGAAAGATCACAGGACTCAGAAAATGGCTTTGATGCCCTGGAGACTGGAATTCTTTCTCCCATTTTCCAGGCATTGCTAAGTTCTCCAGTTTATTATGCGAAAGGGAAGGTCCCTCAAAATATGACAAAATTGAATTTCTTACCAGCTGGCGAAGCTAGGGCATAGACTCAGATTTAATTTAATTTAGCAAAATAAGGGTCCCGTGGACTTTCCTTATACTGTCCTTACGACTGTGAATGGAAGTCATACCTTCTGTCTGTTGTTCTAGCTTTGGTCAGTGCTACAGTCCAGCTGACACAAACCATCACAATTTTCCTTCAGTTGCCATTTCCAAATATTAAAAGAATTTCCACCATATGACCCAGCAATCCCACTACTGGGCAAAACCACCTGAGAAAACCATAATTCAAAAAGAGACATGTACCACAATGTTCATTGCAGCACTATTACAATAGCCAGGACATGGAAGCAACCTAAGTGTCCATCATCAGATGAATGGATAAAGATGTGGCACGTATATACAATGGTATATTACTCAGCCATAAGAAGGAATGAAATTGAGTTATTTGTAGTGAGGTGGATGGACCTAGAGTCTGTCATACAGAGTGAAGTAAGTCAGAAAGAGAAAAACAAATACCGTATGCTAACACATATATATGGAATCTAAAAAAAAAAAAAAAAAGGTTCTGAAGAACCTAGGGGCAGGACAGGAATAAAGACGCAGACGTAGAGAATGGACTTGAGGACACGGGGAGGGGGAAGGGTCAGCTGGGACGAAGTGAGAGAGTGGCATGGACATATATACACTCCCAAATGTAAAATAGATAGCTAGTGGGAAGCAGCCGCATAGCACAGGGAGATCAGCTCAGTGCTTTGTGACCACCTAGAGGGGTGGGATAGGGAGGGTGGGAGGGAGACGCAAGAGTGGGGAGATATAGGGCTATATGTATATGTATAGCTGATTCACTTTGTTAGAAAGCAGAAACTAACACACCATTGTAAAGCAATTATACTCCAATAAAGATGTTAAAAAAAAATTAAAGAATTTCCGTCTTCAAATCTTACACGGAGGACCTAGAAGGAATTGCTTAGCTGAAACGCCTCCATAAACATTAGAGCCCCCTTTCTGCTCACGAAGCCATGACAGTGTCCAGAGCGTCCTCTGAAGGAGTCTCAGCCATGATCTTTCCACGTAAAGTCACATCAGAGCTGAAGGATGGGCCCTAAAACGGTCTGCAAGTATGATCTGCAATAGCACTTGTCAAATTCCTCAATAAATATGAGTGACCAGGAGATCAATACAGTAAGTCCCCTACATGCAAACAAGTTCAGTTCCAAGAGCATGTTTGTTAAGTCCAATTTGTTCCTAAGTCCAACCAAGTTAGCCTAGGTACCCAACTAATACAATCAGCTATATAGTACTGTACTGGAATAGGTTTATAATACTTTTCACACAACTAATACATAAAAAACAAACACAGAAAATGAAGGAAACATTTTTAGTCTTACAGTACAGCACCTGGAAAAGTACAGTAGTGCAGCACAACAGCTGGCCTCCAGGGGCTGGCATCGAGGGACCAGGCAGGAAGAGTTACTGCCTGGAGGAGGGAGAGGAGGTGGGAGATGGTAGAGCTGAAGGATTGTCAGCGATAGGAGGCGGAGGGCAAGCTGCAATTTCACTCACGCCTGATGTTGATGGAACGCACGTTCCCATCTTTGAAAGTTCGCAAGTTGAAGGTTCGTATGTAGGGGACTTGCTGTATAGGACAAGGAAGAAGAGCTTGACAGTGAATGAAGCTTCTGGACTAAGATGCCAAGCACATGCCTCCCTGCCCAGGGCCCAAAGTCATCCCCTTGGGGCTGGGGATGGTGCCCTCAAAGGCCCAAGGCTGAGAGTGGGAGGGTATGAAGACACTGAGCTAGGAAAAGCAAGCTAGGGATGGAACTGCAGCCTGGAAGCGGTGGCCGGGTGGATGAGTCTGGGGCCTCATTGCCTTTGAAGACATCATCACTGGGATAGATGTTACATGTGAATGGGACACGGATGATTTTCATGAGGGTTGTAAATTAAGTCTGCCTTTGGCCAAGTTTAAATTGGCCATGATGAACGGGAACTGTGGAATCCCCTGAGCTCTCCTCAGTAGTAAACGTTAAGCAAGATAAACATCCAGAAGGGCAATGAACGATCACTGCTCTGATTAAGGAACCGGTTAAAGGCTTATTCTGTTTGTCACAATCCTGTCCGGCCAGTATGTCAGGCAGGAACAAAAGGTGAACAGTAACCGATTAAGGGTTAAATGTGGTGAATCCTCTGATTCATTCAGTTTACTTGATATGTAAAGCAAGATCTTCCTTCTCTTTCAGGACTCCTGTTGGCTCCTAATCACAAGGTCAACAGAAAGAAGTCTAAATTTTTTAGGGAGGGGATTTTTTAAAAAAATTTTTATTGAAGTATAGTTGATTTACAACATCATGTAAGTTTAAGGTGTACAGCACAGCAACTCAGTTTTATATATACATATATTTTATATATATAGTCTTTTCAGATGATTTTCCCTTATAGGTTATTACAAAATATTGAGCATAGCTCCCCGTGCTGTACAGTAGGTCCTTGTTGGTTATCTGTTTTAAGGAAATCTGAATTTGAATTGGGCTCTGAGCCGAAAGGGGCACTGAAGTGTTACAGAGTGCTGCCCCCCGCGGAGCCCTGAGGACTGAGCCGCTCACATTACCTTGGAGTTATTTGCAGCCCAAACACACACAGACTAGACCTTTTGGCAAAAGGTGAATCCAGCTCCCCAGATGAGACCTGGCAGGTTTCGGATCTGAGAACTTCCTAAAACCGCCGTTCATTCTCACCTGCTTGAAAGGAAAGTGTTGACTCCTTGCCGGATGTTAATCCAAACTCCCCCCACAGCAGACGGGGTTCGAAAATCTAAGGCCAGAAATATCGATGACCACTGAGGTGACGTCATAGAATCATCCTCATAGGGAGAGAGCCACACAGCAAAGTCCTCTCATAAAATAGAAGTGGGATTAGCAGATGCACACTATTATATATATAGAATGGATACTCAACAAGGTCCTACTGTAGAGCACAGGGAACTCTACTCAATATTTTGTAATAACCTATAAGCGAAAAGAATCTGAAAAAGAATGAGTGTATACATATATATAAAACTAAATCACTTTGCTGTACAGCAGAAATTAACACAACACTGTAAATCAACTACACTTAAATAAAATTAACCTCCGCACACCAGTGGATTGCCTCAAGTTACATTTGTAAACTTTTACTTTTAAATAAATTTTTATTTACAGAAGAGTAACAAGGAAAATACAGAGTTCCCTATACCTCCCCCCTAGCTTTCTCTCATGTTGACATAGAAAATAAACTCGGTATATGTATCAAAGCTACAATAGCAACATTAGCACAGTATTGTGACTGAATTACAGACTTCATTCTCTTTCCCCAAATTTTTCGTTAATGTCCTTTTTCTGTTCCAAGATCTTGCCCAGAATACCACACTGCCTTTAGTTCTCATGTCTTTCCAGTTTCCTCCAAACCATGAGAGTTTCCTTGTTTTTTCATGACTTTGACACCTTCGAAGAAGACTGTCAAGTCTTTGGAGGAATGTCCCTCAATTTCACTTTCTCTAATGCATTCAAGTTAGATTTTAAAATAACCCATATGACATAGGCAGTTCGTAAAGGACACACCTAAGGCAAAGCAACACCAAAAAGATGGAAAAATCAACAAAGAGAAAGTTACATGACAAAATTAACATCATGCAAAATGAAATGAAAGTAGAAAGGTGTGAAATGAGACTAAAAAGCACAATTCATACAAACAAATGAAGTAATTCATTACAAAATGCCAGTCTTGCATTCAAATGTGTGCAAATTATATATATATGTGTGTGTGTACATTTGTGTGTATGATAAATATAAAGAGAAATATTCATAAAGCCTCAAACTATAGAGAGCCAAATCTAATAGAATTATGAAAAGAAAAGGACAAATTTTAAGCATTTTTCTCATAGATTATGTTCAGCAATCACATCTAGTAAAATAAGATATCAATAATAAAATAGTAGCCAAAAAATTAGATATCCCTAATGTTAGCCAAACATCCCATGAATTTGGATTCTAGAAGTCACACTCTTAAATAGTTTCAGGTTACAGAATAAATTAAAAATAAACTTAAAAGCATTCATAACTCTACTTCAATGAAAATGCGTATGAAAATTTGTGGCATCCAGCAGTACTTAAAGAGGAATTTATAGCTTTAAATCCATTTGGAGAATATGAATGGTTGGAAAAACATGGACTAAGCATTTGAATCAAGAAGTTTAGGAAAGAACACCAAAATAAATCCAAAGAAAATAGAAGAAAGGCAACACTGAAGAGGAGAAATGAATGAAGTAGAATGCACACACATTAAATCAGAGTTGATCAATAAAAAAATAAACTGATTCTTTGATAAGACTAACAAAATTGAAAACCTCTGTAAGTGTGATTAAGAAAAGAGAAATCACAAGAGCAGCTAAGCCTGTGCACCGCAACTACTGAGCCTGCGCTCTAGAGCCTGCGAGCCACAACTACTGAAGCCCTCACATCTAGAGCCCATGCTCTGCAGCAAGAGAAGCCTCCACAATGAGAAGCCAGCGCACCGCAACGAAGAGTAGCCCCCGCTCGCCGCAACTACAGAAAGCCCGCACGCAGCAATGAAGACCCAACGCAGCCAAAAATTAATTAATTAATTAATTAATTAATTAATTTAAAAAGAAGTGGTATGGATTATAACAGAGAGTTTAGATGTCCCAAGACATTATTTCATGGATAATTGTTAATAATTTAAAAACCATATACAACTGATAATTTCCTAGAGAGAAATAAGTTATCAAAATTCATGTAAGAAGGAAAAAGTCTGCATAGAACAATATGTCCTTTTTTTTAATGTGCTCAGAATAATAAATGTCCCTAAATCTACCCTCAATAGCAGAAGGCTGGATCTGTTTTATAGGAGTTTTAGAAAACTCAAAGAACCATTAACTCCAGCCTTACTTAATTTCTTCCAGAGTCCAGAAAGAAATAGGAAGATACACAACTCATTTTATGAGACAAATGTAACCCTGATGCATAAACAGAATATGGATGACATAAGAACATGCTATTATTGGCCAATCTCACTTATAAATACAGATATAACAATTTACATAACTCTTGAAAAACTATACTAAAACTAAAAGGAATGTGCTAAAATTAATACATCACAGGCAAAACCAGTTTATTCCAGGAATTATTTCAAGTTAGAAAATCTTTTAACACAGTAACTATGTTACAGTTTATAGGAGAAAAACAATATCATGTCAATAGTTGCAAATTGAGATGAGTTTCTTCAGCATTTTAGCTTGGCAAAATTTCTGCATGTTAAATTCTGATTACACCACTTGTTGAATGGAGGATGGGAAATGAGTTCTTTCTTACAATCTTGGCAGGAGTGTAAATTGATACTGTTACTGTAGAAAAATTTGGCGTTACCAATTAATTTTTTAATTGCATAGCGGTTCTATCTGTAGTTATCTACTATACAGTCAGTCTCCCATAAATACTAGAATATATACACAAAATGTTTATTTCAGCATTGCTTGAAATAATGAAAATTTTGAAACAATATAAATATTCTTTATTAAATAAAATGTGACACATGCATATGATGAAATAATCTGGATATCTATGTGAATAGCTCTCAAAAAACCTAATGTGAATGACACACATAGCATTAATGTAAATTTTAAAACACTAATATTTGTACATTTTTTTCTTTAAAATATTATTAAATTTTTTGGGAAAATACAAACAAACTGATAACCATGATTGCCTCAAGGTATAACTGCAGAAGACCAAGATAAAGACTTGGAGGTGATGACAATTTCAAGTTTATCTTTAAGGTTTAATTTTTTTTAAAAAAAGACGAAGTTATATATTACTTAATAGATAAAAAGAGTGAAACTTCAATCAAATATGTCAGAAAGTTAAAGTGATTTAATTCTCAGTGTTGGAATATGGGTAATTATTATATTTCCTTTACCATTTTTCTGGCTTTTATTGACTCCCGCCCCTCTCTCTCTCTCTCTCTCTCTCTCTCTCAATCTGTCTCTCTCGTAGATACACACACACACACACACTTAAAAGCATAATATAGGAAGATAGTTCAAGCTCAGAAGAAGAGTTTTACATAGTGCAATGTTGTGAATATTTGTTACCCCCCAAATTCATACGTTGAAATGTTGACACCCTGATCCCAATGGGATGGTATTTGGAGATGGAGGTTTGGGGAGGTCATTAGATCATGAGGGTGGAGCCCTCCTGAATGGGATTAGTGCGTTTATACAGGAGAACGAGCTGGCCAGCTCTTTTTCTGCCATGCGAGGATGCCGCCAGAAGACCTCTCTCTGTAAACCAGGAAGAGGCCCTCACCAAGGACCCGACCACACTGGCACCCTGATCTTGGACCACCAGCCTCCACAACTGTGAGCAATAAATGCCTGCCGTTTAAGCCCCCCAGCCTGCGGCAATTTGTTAAAGCAGCTCAGGCCAGCTAAGACACGTGGGTAGATAAATAATCTGGGAGCATAATTAGAGAGCAAGAAAAATGCTAATTCGAGTCCCACATCCCTAGATGGTGAGGGAAAATGAACAAGGGCCACTTGAAACATACACGGTTTGAGATCTAGTTCACGGTTTGATATCTAAATTAAACAGTTCTCTGGAGCATTCTGATTAAGTGCAGGCGAGGCAGGAGAGGGAATAAAACACGTAAAGTTTCAGGACGCTAAGGTTTTATTTATAAGGATGGAGACTCCAGAAGTCGCAGAGGGAACGCGAGGAGGGCCGCTCCTGGGGAAGGACGAGTGACAGGACCCGAGGAGCGGGGGCGTGGGCTGTGATCAAGCCGACGGCTCTCAGGTGCTAAGATGGTCCATGCCCACGAGATGGGGCATCCTGCAAGCGCCAGTCCGCCCTGGAGGACAGGTGTGACCCGGCGCGTGTGGAAGCTGTTAGATTCAGCCTAAACTACGCGTGGGTCCAAAAGACCGAGACTAAGTGAGCAGGGATGCACCTGGGCGCGTTTCCTCCCAGGACCGCTTGGCAGGTGGGAAAGAGGAGCGGTTCTCCATGTCTAGAATGATGGGGCGGGAGAGCGGATGGCGCGTTTTCTGGAGGTGGGGCAGAACGGCCCTGGCCTATACACAAGAATGGGAGCGGTCTTCAATGAATTGCTTATAAATATATAAATGGAACAATCTGTTGAGGCTAAGATTTTTTCTGTGCGCAGTCTGGTTCATATCAATTAGCACACACTTATTTGACCCTTAAATAGGCATTCCCTCCAGAGCTCCTAATGTAACCTTCCTGTGAAACTGTTCCAGATATACATAAAATAGGCTACCCTGCAGGACTTCCAAAAGGGCAAAAATGTGGTATGTCTTAGTTGCAGATAAAACACCAATTAATGTTACATACTACATGTATCCATGTATCCATGTACAGATATGTATATACATATACAAATATAGACCTGTATTTACCTAAACCTACTCACACACACATACATACACACATTCATATACATATACACACATATATATGCACATTCATATATATATATATATGTACTTTTTATAATCTAATATCTTCCCAGTATTATACTTAGGTTTTAAGTGTTTAACCATGTTTCTTCAATAAATGGATAACTATTGTTACTATAATATAAAATATATTGCCTTAAAGAGAGTTAAATATGGTTTTACTACTTAGAGGTTGACCTCATACATTTTTAGTATGAATTCAGAATGCAATACATTGCCATTTATACAGAATTGGGTTAATTGGATATTTTGATTAATTGAGAATAAACGTTATGTTCAGTAGTTGGATTACCAATCTTCAGAGAATGAGAATACAATAAAATATTTTAACATGACAATTCTATTGAACACAATTTAGTGTTCTCCCTCTGTTTCAGAAAGAATTTCACAATCATGCAGTTTTCCAGGATGATCATTATGAGCATTAATTATCTTTTGTTAGTACTATACACACATGAGTTATAAGAGATCCTACAATACGTGCATCACTACCATACACGCATGAGTTAATATGATCTTGATTTGTGCAGCATGTTTAATACATCTAGGAAATTCTTTTCCTTATTCGCTTTTTTAAAATTCTGAAGTATTCTCATTTATTTTTCTTTTTAAAGGATAAATGTAAAATATGACCCTTAACTATGTGGATTCTGAATTTTGGGCATTCCATTGCCCACAACCTAATTCTTAAATTTCGGACCTCCAAGTAAATAGTCTAAGGACTCCTTAACACACTCCAAGAATATTTTAATATGCAATTGATAGTTTCTGCTATTGTTCCTCTCCTTAAATTATTTTATATTCAAAATTGTGTATAGCCGATTCACTTTGTTATTAAGCAGAAACTAACACACCATTGTAAAGCAATTACACTCCAATAAAGATGTTAAAAAGAAATTTGAGCTCAATGATTATGGATGTCAGTGCATTTTTTATTTGAAAGACAAAGTTCATTAAAAGTAGTTTTACTATTTTCTTTATGATTAAAGTTTTATGTTTTAGTGGAATATTTGTATATAAATGTTTTCAACAAATTACCAAATCAGTGACAATTTATGGAACATGAAGAGCTGAATTAATAAATTCATTTGAAGGGAAAAATAAAAAAGTAGTTGTAGTGCTAGAAATAGTGCAGTACTAAGAGATAAAAGGGCATAATAAGAACCCCAATTTATTGCACAATTACTATGTGCTGGAATTCTGCTGAGCAGTTTACATAATACATTAAATCCTCACAATCATGTTATGAGGTGGTCATTATTACCGTGTTTTATAATTGGGGAAACTGAGGCTCAGGATATTAAAAAAATTTGCCAAGATTTACCCTAGTAAATGGGACGTTAGCCTAGACTATGTGTTTGAAAATCATTGCTTGTAACAACTATAAAAGATACACTTGCATGCTGTAATCTGTAATTCTTAGATTATTTTTACTCCCTCTTCAGAAATAGGGTAATTGAGAAAAACGTCCTTTGACAAGGTTTGCAGGGCTGTGAAGAGGAAACCCAGAAGTATAACCACGTATTCTTATTCCTTCCAGCCCAAGTCTTTCTACCCTCTCCTGTTCCCTCTGTGTCTACATACTGGATTGGCTTCTGACTTAGCGTAGGTCCTGGGATTATTTCTGTAGGATGCACCTCCCATGTATATGCCTCAGGAAATTTCACATTTTTATTTGGACATTTAAAATTTGAAAGCTTCCAAGATGTCAGTGGACTGATTGGAAACTCTAGAGATTTTTGAATGAAAGGGCTTTTGAGTATACAAATGAATAAACCAGAGAAGGGCAGCTGTGTTTAGAAAGAGGCTTTATAATAGTCCAAGGCAGAATTTATTAGGTATTCCCTCTAATGAGTTCCATAAAATATTCTCTCAGTTAATAAGTGAAAGATCATCTTTGTAGCTGAGAAGCCTGCAGATTCTGACTCAGATTTATTAAAAATGCTGAAGCTTGTTAGTAAGTCAGCAGATATGATACTGCTATCGTGTGTCAAATTCTTGTCCTCCGCAGGTTTCTAAAAGCTTTATGGCACGAGGTCGTGGTCCTTGAAGAATAGCAGCCAGCGCGTTTACTATTGCTAAACGCCATGTTCCTCCTGCTACGTTGCCAGCTCCAAGAAACACTTAAAAGAACATCCCTTGAGAACATACAGGAAACTCAGCTGAGCTTTTCAAAAGCTAAAATCCTTTGCCTCTTCATCTAGTTTACCATCTCACAAAATAGGGTTTCTCTTGCTTGTCAGCAGTGGCTTAGGGGCAAGGCAATGCTAATTGACTAATAAAATCCCTATTTGATGTGGTAATTGACTGCATTCTCGCTAAATCTCGGAGCCCAGGAGGTGACCCCTTCTGGTCACCTCACTGTGCATAATATTAATTGAACTGCCATTGCCTCAGGCTGCAAACTGAGATTTACTGAAAATTCTTTCAAGTTATAGGATCAAGATCAGATGGGAGTTTTAGTTAAGAAACAAACACCAGGTAAAATGCCTTCCATCATCAGCTGTGGAAAATCTGCTTTCCCCTTCATTATTTCCTCAGCAATGTTAACTAGGAAATAAAATTCAAATAGCACTTTAACTATTTTTATGGCACTGTTTCTGCACTTTATAATTCATAATTTTTCTGTTAGTTAATGTCTAGCTTCAAAATTCTATGATCTATAGTAAAATGGCCTTTATTTAACTACAGTAAAGGATACTTCATTTTCTTTAAGACAAGTCTTTTCCTTTCAAATCACTGATTTTCTTCCTTCCCTTACGCTTTTTAATGACATGCATTATGTATTCTGATTTGCATTATAGAGATTTGTATAATCAGAATACTTTTCCTCCTCACACTATTGACTATCATTTAAGAGAGCTTCCACTCTTAAATGTTTTCTTCATCTTCACGGTTTTGGGCTAACACAAGACCTTCAAAATATCAAGTACCCAAGAAGCATTTACTAATTAACATTTCTGTTGTTGTTATTTAGTATTCTACTCTGAGAGGATTTAGAAAGACCTGTTTTGGGTGTGATACATGAGATTTGGGAACTGTAAAAATACTTATGAGAGTGAAAATGCACTTATTGTTTGGAGTACAGAAATACCAACTGGAACAGAATTCACGAGTTTTCTCATTGTTCTTGCTGGTTAAGGACAAAATTTTATAATACATATGTAGGGCTTCCCTGGTTGGTGCAGTGGTTAAGAATCCGCCTGCCAAAAAAAAAAGAATCCGCCTGCCAATGCAGGGGACACGGGTTCTAGCCCTGGTCCGGGAAGATCCCACATGCCGCGGAGCAACTAAGCCCGTGCGCCACAACTACTGAAGCCCTTGCCCCTAGAGCCCGGGAGCCACAACTACTGAAGCCCGCGTGCCACAGCTACTGAAGCCTGTGCGCCTCGAGCCCATGCTCCGCAACAAGAGAAGCCACCACAATGAGAAGCCCGTGCACTGCAACAAAGAGTAGCCCGCACTCGCTGCAACTAAAGAAAGCCCACGCACAGCAACAAAGACCCAACACAGCCAAAAATAAATAAATAAAATAAATAAGTTAAAAAAATACCTATGTATATATGTGTGTGTATGTATGTGGAGAAAATGCAAAATGTATTAAAATACAAAATATGAAGTTTATGCATATGTGTATATAAACACCCTAAGATTATAACCACCCTTGAATATGGCATCCATATTATCCTTTCATATCCATCACAAGAAAGTCGGTAAAGCATATTTACTCCATTGATGTTTTCAATGCTTCGAAAGAACTGGACCCTAACCTCTGAAAAGGTTACAACCAGCTTCATAAAAAAAGGTGGTGGGGAATTAGTGAATGCTAGATTATTGATAGGTTGTGTAAACATATGCACTTCATTTGAAAATATAATTGGAATAAATCTGCTTTTCTAAAACAAGATAATAAAATTTCAACAAGAAATCCTTATTAAAGGTTATTAAAAAATGATTTCAAATTATTTCTCATCTTAGCCCTGGTACTTTAAATTTTTATATCCAGCTATTTATGTAAACTGAACTTTTCCATGATATGGGTGATGATAAATTGAATGGTTGTTAAAGCAGCTTAATTTGAACACTGCATATGCAATGGGAAATATTTTTAATTTTATTATTCAGTAGAGACGAAACTGTATAACTGACAAACGCTTAATGTTGAATAAAATCATATCAGTTAAAATGAGTATGTGAAGACAAACCATCCAAGATTGACCCACTTAAGAGAAATAATGAGACGTAAAATTAAACACTAACCTAAAAGGAAAGGTACCTCGCTGGACTTAGCAATCCTGTCACTGCCAAGTGTGATAAGCAAAGGTCAGCTTCAGTTTGGTTGGAGTTTGAGATGTGAGTAATGTGAGAAACAGCTACAAGATAAGTTAAACTTTAACAAGGAGAATTTTATATGTCAGCGAGAGGATTTTTTTACTTAGTTCATTGGGCAATACAAAGCTCTAAAGATGTTTGAGCAGAATGCCCTGATCTCAGCTTTATTTTAAAGAAGTCAATGTCATGACAAGTAAATAAAGAATGTGATACTGGATTACATCCAGAACCAAAACAAACAAACAAAAAAGGTGGGACAATTGGCAAATTTGAATAAGGTCTCTAGATTATAGTAATTTATCAATGTCAATTTCTTGATGTGGGTACCTGGTACTACTGTGGTTATGAAAGGATGTTCCTTGTTTAGGAAACATACATTGAAGTGTGTAAATACAGAGGGTCATCATCATCTCTGCAACTGTATTTTAAATGTTTCAGAAAAAAAGTGTCTCATGTGAGCACACAAACAGTGGGAGAGGGAAAATAAACCCAGTGTGATGAAGTACTAACCTTTGGGGCACTGGCATGAATGGTGCACAGGAATTCTTCGTAATATTTTTGCACGTTTTTCTGGAAGTCTGAAACAAGATCAAAAAAGTTTTAAAAAAAGAAAAGTAATACGTACACTACATACAACAGGTTAAGAGATGACCAGGCTGTGAGAGTCTGCACACAGCATCTTGACAATCTAAAGGTGTTTTGGAAGGATTTTGAAAGACATTACCAGAATTTAAAATGTAGACATCTTTCAACTCAGCAACTCCACGTCTGGCATCCACTTCATGGAAATATACGCATGTGTGCACAAAAATATTTAGTGCAATGCTATTTTGTATTAGAAAAGAAAAACAATCAAAATTCATGTTTAAAAAGAAGCTAAATTCAGGCACATTCACGCTATAGAATAATAGGAGGCAAAAGATTTATTAGCATCCAATATATCCTCACGTAGAGAGAGCTCCAAAATATAGTAGATGAAAAATAAATAAATTGCAAAACCGTACGTATGGTAAAATCTCATTTACGTTAAATCCCATTACATTATCTTTTATATTTAAAAAGTAGATAGAGGTTGTAGATGCCTAGAGGTCACTGTGGTGACCTCTGGGAAAAGAGAAAGGTTTGAAGATAGAAGGTTATGACAACATTAAGGGCTTACTTATTTTAGACACACCTGTTTTTCTAATACGTCGAGATATTCATATATTACTTATGCAATTACAAAATAAACATCACAAAGTAAGTTTGTAGACTGCTGTAATCGTCTGATGCACGGGAAAGGGAAACTGAATTAGGGTGGTGTCCACAGAAATGGAGAAGCAGTGGTTGGTGTAAGGGGGGAAATTTTAGGACTTGGAACTTGACAGGGTATACTGTGTGACAAAGGAAGGCAGATGGCCCATGGGGGACTGGAATAGTGATGGCTTTACTGGAAACAGAAAATAAGAGAAGCGGCTGATTTGTAAGGAGAAGATCTTTTTTATTTTGGAAACATGGAATTTGTGATACTGACATCCAGGTAAATATACTGCAAGTTTCCTAGAAAGACATAATATTTAAAGTACACAGATCAGAAGTACCCTGGGGTTAAGTGACTAAATTCTCGAGATAACAATAGAAAGCAACTGTTAGTGGACACCAGTTGTACTTCCTTATGACCATTGTGTAATGTTCCATTTGTAGTTATATATACACACTTAATCCTGGGATAGCTATTTATATACATTTGGGTATTAAAATGGATCTGAAGAGGCTACAATATTATATTACAGAAAGGAATTCATTCACATTATTTTCGAGAAATAAATTCTTACAGAATGAGAACTGTCTTCCATTTTGTACATTTCCCACTTAAAACTCTATATCTAAATCAAACTCCCTAAAATGAATGAAATTTGCAAGAATGAAGAACAGAGATCATAAGCAAATATAATTATTATAAATACAAATTTAAATGGTCTAAGTATTATTCAAGACATTTTTTCCTCTCAGAGTTTAAGATGTTATTGTCCGGGTCCTAGCAGGATGTTGAAGTCCATCAATAGGGTGACTTGTGGCATTTTTAAAATGATTCAGTTGACTATACTTTTGCAACTAGAGGGTGCTGAAGTACCACAGAGGACTAGATATATCTCGTCTTTTAAAGATTTAGTAATCAGTGACTCTTTTACAAATCAAAGTCTTCAATAAAATAACATTGAATTATGGATGGCAATTTGCATAAACAACATCTAAACACATTTTATTATTGAATTGACAATCCAAACCCTCAGCTGCTGCAAACTCTCCAAATAATGTAAATATACTTATTTGGTCTTATGTTTATGTTACATGGATTACTGATAGTCCTAGTACCAGCTATGGAGAAATAAAAAGGTACATTGGCTCTGATATTACTAGGAAATACAAGTCTTATAGACCAGAAAGTACCTATTTGCAAGTTGGAATAAGACCAAAGCAAGGAAACCCAAGTAGCCTGGACTTTTAGCAAGAAAGAAAATACAAATGGAGGTGAGACCTAACTAAGTAATCATTTACTTAACCTTTAAATGTCTTGTAACAAAATCAAACACTATTCAAATAAGAAAAAAAGAAATTCAGGAAAAAAATTTAATTTTACTTTAAAATATGTGAGCATTTTAATAAAATAAAGAGGTTAAAATCCTCTAATGATTATGGATTTTTCTTCCCAACTCAAGTTACTTCTAGTAATAAGGTATCTTCCTTTTGGTTTCTTACAAATGGTATGAAATCACATATTCATTACTATATTCCAATTTAAAATATTTATGACTCTTTTTAAGGCACAATGATTTTGTATACTCTGTATCAACAAAATAAAATCCATGAAAATATATCTAGGTTTTAAAGTGGACTAAATAGAATTTCTTTTATCAGAAATATTTAATCAATATATCTACTTTTATTTTTATTTTATGAGAAACCAGAATTCAGCATGAATTTAGGTAAATCTAGATTTCCCTTTGTTTCAAAAATGCTTACTGGGTTTTATTATCTGGCATTTGACAACACAGGCACACTTTAAAATGAGCTGCTTTTACAAATTAGGAATTTGTTTGAACCTTATTTCTCCACAGAGCTCATGTAATTAGAGTTGATATACTTCTAGTTATAAAGTTACACCATATGTAATATACTTTTGCTTTATCTATGATAATACCATCTAAAATTGTACAAGAATAAGATGGCTTTCTCTGAAAGTTACAAGGAAAGGGATTTGAAACACTACGTACATTGCAATGATGACATAACAGGGTTCAGAGTGCACCCCATTTTGTTATCAGAATTATCGGCATATTTGCAATTTACACTAACTGGAGAGAAATGTTCGGATTCTATTTTATGTAGTATGCTTATCCTTCATTTAGTCCTAAAGCAATTATGTTTGCTTTACATAAATACATCATGATTAGAGCACAGACGTAACAAGATCATGCTGCCATTCCCCATGATGAAGGCGCCATATTTGTATTACACTCCAGTGGCATCCAAAATGCAATATATTGCTATGAAAATGCAAAGAATGTTCACAGGTTGGCATTAATGAACGAGGTTGTTCACAATGCAATGGGACTTGACTTTATACGAATGGAAAAGTTTTATCATAAATATATAGACCAGTAGATAACGTTGAAGAATAAGAAGCAGAAAGGAAACAACGCTCTTGCGTAAAGATCGATCCTCTTCGCTGCCGTCGGAATGACGGGTTTGGCAGGAGGCGGCTTCTTGTTGCTCTTGGCCTGGGATTTCCCAAGTCCGTTGTTGACCTCAATGGGTTTTCCATAGCAGTCATAATTGGACAATTCAAAATCTCTCGGTAAGCTGCCCACGATGCTGAAGTCGTTAGATCTCAGATCAGACTTGGACGTACAAACCTTTTTGCATCTGGTCTCTCCAACCTGAGAATACAAATTAAAGACAGGATATTTAGAATTTTTCTATTTATAAGACGTCTTCAAAAAGATATTTTAAAAATACGATGTTTTATTCAGTTGACTATTATGTCTTTTTGTCAAACAGAAATAATAGTCAACTGATTAAACCACGGAATTACCTGAACATTTAGGGCTCTAAAACGTTGCCTATATAACAAGGCTTATGTCATGGAATAAACTTTTGGTAGGTTACTTTACATTAAGGGATCAAGGCGCAAATCATCATTTATCTTAGGTGCTCCCAGGCTTGTGAGAGTTCTCAGTTGAAAGACTGACCAATAAATGAAAATCCAACATTTAACCATGACACAGATCATATTAGCAGAACATACAGAATACAAACATCTTCTGGTACCTCTGACCTTTGATTCCCCCAGGGATCCTATTGCCAAATTGGGTTGTTTATAAAAGACTGAGGCCTTTATCCCTGCAATGAGACAGACTGTGTCTCTAAACCACACTCACAAGTAAGAACTAAAAATGGTCACAAGGATCATGAACCAAAGATTGACCAGCGAAAGGGGTTCCTCACTTGTTGCCTGAAGATGAATTAGTCAGAGAATCCAAACTCAGAAAATCCAAAGAAACTGTGGCTATTTCAGCCAGATCATATGCTACAGAGACTATTCAGTCGATCATCTCTGATTATTAAATTTGACTCAATTCCCTACAATACACAAAATAATTATTTCACACTGAACTCTCTCTGGCCGTCAGAAAAGCTCTTGGAAAAGACAGAGGTATAGGGCTGACCAGTGGCTTAAGACGAGGCCACAGAAGGGGGAGCCCATGATTCCACTGCTTAATCTTCCACTGTTCTTACTCCCGACCTTTGTGATTCACCTTGGGAAGCTTCACTAAAATATTTACTGTTTTACCGAAAAAGGAAACCATGTCATTGTACACTATTAGTACACTCTAGTTTTTGCCTTAGTTAGAATAATACATTGACAGATTATGTGGATTCTATTCACATTTACTAGATTGTGGCTGGGTAAAAATGATGCTTACTGTAAGATGTAAAACAAATCATTCCCCAGCAGCCCTTCAGGTACCAGGACGGTATCCTTTATCCGCACAAACACTGAGGCATATTTTCTGGGCAAAAGCCAGATGGCAGTGCTCAGAGATGGATAGCGAAGAAAACCAACATAGACTGAGTGAAAAAACAAATGAAAATGTGTTACCACATCCTCTGGCTTTATACACTTAGGTTGTTTCCTTTTTTTTTTTTCAATTTTGAACAACTGCTGGTAATTTTATTTTTTGAAGCTGGTCTCTGAAAGTTGGCTTTATTATTATATCTTTATACCACATAGATATTTGTACAATCCTGTTGGGTAAGAGCTTTTGAAAAAGATGTTTATGTAAGTATAATTGTACAGAAGTACACAAGACAATGTTGATAAGTAGGAATGGGGATCGAGGCACTGGAGTTTCATCCTTTCTGCGTGTCAGCACCAAGCTGCTCCCCATCGCCAGTGTACTGAGGCACCCCGTGTCAGGCAGGCCACACAGGGACCAAGGATGCTGAGGTCACCAGGCAGGAATGGGAGCTCCCACCCCGCTGTGTGAGGGGCCCGGACTTCATGTCCACCAGGCAGCAAGGAGGGAGCAGCCTTCCTTCTCCCGGACAAACAGCCAGAGAAGGCAGCAAAAACAGAAAGTTTAGACAAGGTGCAGTATCTCATCACATAATATGAACTGTCTAGGTGGCAACAGAAAAATCACTCATGGTACAAAGAACTGGGGAAGATCTCAGAGTACAATCAATAGAGACCAACACCAAGATGAAACGTGTTAGAATTATCCAAGAAAGGTTTTAAAGCAGCACGGCAAAATCAGCAATTACGAACATGCTTGGAGCAAATGAGAAATGGAAAGCCTGAGAAAAGGAGTACAAAATCCCAGCAGAGAGACAGAGAGAAGGAAGGATGAAAGGAAGGAGAGAAAGAAGGAAGGAAGGAAGGAAGGAAGGAAGGAAGGAAGGAAGGAAGGAAGGAAGGAAGGAGGGAAGGAGGGAAGGAGAGAAGGAAGGAAGGAAGGAGGGAAGGAAGGAAGGAAGGAGGGAAGGAAGGAAGGAAGGAAGGGAGGGAAAGAAAAAAATAAAGTAAAAAAAGAAAAAGAAAAACCAAATGAAAATTTTATAACTGAAAAATACATATAATCAAAACATGAATCTCCGTGGATAGACTCAACAGGAAGAGGAGGGGGTGGGGAAAGAAATCTGTGAACTAAAGGTGTAACAGGAGAAATTACCCGACCTGAACAACAGAGAACTTACTAGAAAAATGAGCAGAGCCTCGGTGGTGACGTGTAGGCCTGTAACAGAGAATCTAACATCTATGTCATCACAGTCCTAGAAGGATGGGGGAAAGGTACTCAAAGAAATAACAGCTGAAAACTTTTCCCATTTGGCAAGAAGCATAAGCCTGCATTTTTTTTTAACAAGCTGAAAAAACCCCAAACCAGATGAACCCTAAAAAAGCCACTCCAAAATATATAATTAATCTTCTGAACATTAAAAAAAAAAAAAAAAAAATCTTGAAAGCAGCCAGAGAAAAATGACACTTTACCTAAAGGAGAAAAACAGTGTGAATGAAGCAGAGTTCTTCTCAGAAGCCACAGAGGCCAGAAGGAATGGGCACAATACTTTTTAGGTGCCAAAAGAAAAGAACTTTCAACTGAGGATCCTATTCCCAGTGAAAACATTCTTCAGGAATGAAGGGAAACCAAGACATTCCCAGATGAAGGAAAACTAGGAGGATCTGTTACCAGCAGAGCTACCCAAAATAATGGATAAAGGCAATTCTCTAAAAGGAAAGAGAACAATAAAAGATAGAATCTTGGAATATCAGAATGGAAGAAAGATCAAAGATCAAATACAATAAACTTTCTTTCTCTCTCTGAGTTTTCCAAATTATGTTTGATGGTGAAGTAAAAATTGTAACACTTCCTAATTAGGTTCTAAGAAGTATTTACAATAATTTTGTCATGTGAAGAGGAAAGCAAAAGGTGTTAAAGGGAGGTAACATTTCTACACATCACACAAAGTGGCAACAGAGTGACACCAGGAGACTGATAAAGTCGTGTGTATATAATGGGACACCTGGAGCAGCCTCCAAGCAAGAGTGACATGCTTACAAACAATACAGGAAACTCAAAATGTCATTCTAGAAGCTGTTCAAGCAGTCACATGGAAGAAGGAGAAAGAAGAAAGAGATTAAAAATAGAACAAACAGGACACAAAATATACACCCTGAGAAAACCATAATTCAAAAAGACACATGCACCCCAATGTTCATTGCAGCACTACTTACAGTAGCCAGGTCATGGAAGCAACCTAAATGCCCATCGACAGATGAATGGATAAAGAAGATGTGGCACATATATACAATGGAATATTACTCAGCCGTAACAAGGAACGAAATTCGGTCATTTGTAGAGATGTGGATGGACCCAGAGTCTGTCATACAGAGTGAAGTAAGTGAGAAAGAGAAAAACAAATATCGTGTATTAACGCATATATGTGGAATCTAGAAAAATGGTAGAGATGAACCTATTTGCAGGGCAGGAATAGAGAGGCAGATGTAGAGAATGGGCATGTGGACATGGCGGGTGGGGGATGAATTGAGAGATTGAGATGGACAAATATACACTACCACGTGTAAAACAGACAGCTAGTGGGAACCTGCTGTATAGCACAGGGAGATCAGCTCAGTGCTCTGTGGTGACCTAGATGGGTGGGATGGGGGCGGAGAGGGGAGGCCCAAAAGGGAGGGGATATACGTATTCATACAGCTGATTCACTTCATTGTACAGCAGAAACTAACACAACACTGTAAAGCAACTATACCCCAATAAAAAATAATAATAAAATTTAAAAAATAAATAAATAAAATAAAATAGACTGAAGCCCTAAATATATCAGTAAGTTCATTAAATTTAAATGATCTAAATATACAAATTAAAACATGAGAATGGCAGAGAAGATTACATGCCATCAACCAATGATATGTTGCCTACAAGAAACTCACTTCACATGGAATGATATAGACACGTTGCATGGAAATGGAAAGAGATATGCCGAAGACATGATTCTTTAAGGCCATGATAGCTCTGCATTAATGGATACTGTATACATATCCTTCATGAAGAGGATTAGGGTATAAAGAGCTCTAGGGCTGGAGGAACCTCCTTACAAGGCGGCAACAAAGTATTTGCAGGGGGTCTTGGCTGTGGGCTCAGAAAATGAGATGAATGACTCAAAAGAAAAACAAACAAACAAACAAAGACCTGCAGACAGCACCACGTAAGAACAGTTTGCTTGCCTCTGTCTCTAAAAACGTGTCTAACGTTCTAGGTGTTGGTAGGAGTGGCAGTCAACAAATGGACATGGTCTGGGGCCAGATGTAGGCAAGGTTTCCAAGGCTGTAGGATGGTTTGGACCTGTTAGTCTCTTGTGGAACTTACCATGCTACGTTCAGTGGAAATGGTCCCCTGCCCTAGGGTCTTCTCAACTAGAGGTCATCAAGTACAGGCATGCTGGGGTGAGTAGACAACTGTCCTCAATCCATGATGTGGTCTGTGGCTCCAGGATTTATCAGTACCTGAATCTAGAGGCATGGTCTGCTATTCTTAGACCCATCACCAAGTGACAAGGCAAGGTTATGGGTTTTAACTGTTCAGTTCTTCTCTAGCTATTCACTCTGCGCTGGACAAATCCCAAACCATGGGCATAGTTTCCCTATGAGCCAGGCACCCAATAAAGAAGTAGCCTGCCTGACATGAGCATTGTGAAGCTCTCCAACTTGATGGGGAATGGGTGGGAGATTGAATCAAGAACGTGCGCCCCGTAAGCCTTCAGCCCCCCGGCCACTCACGAAGGTTTGTCAAATGAGAAGGAGTAAGAAGGTCTGTCATTTGGGCAAGGCCTCCACATTCAATGGTGACCATCAAAGCAAAGGAATTTAAGCAACCTTAAATTCCACGGAAAGTTCTCCAGTAATTTGATAAAGTGTTGATTTTTTTCTCGGTTAGTACTGGACCTAAGTGTTTTCTATTCTTTTCCAAAAAGTAGGTTGTGCTTAGTCCCTTTTCAGCGGTGAGAGAAAAACGAGTGAGGACCAATTCTACCAAACCTTTAAACCCGCAGAATGCACTTTGCTGGCCAACGTCATCCTTACCTGCAAGGTGCTGATGTGAACAGGTGTGCCCGTGCCATTCACGGTGTTCTTCTTAGCCGCACTCCCCCCCTTCCCGTCTGCCTGCTCAGCCTTGGCAATTCTGGCTTTTTCTGCTTCAACTCTCTTGGGGTTATTGAGCATCACCTGGACGACCGCGTACTCCACCAGGGACGCGAAGCCGAAGAGGAGACACGCGATGAGCCACACGTCCAAAGCCTTCACGTAGGACACCTTGGGAAGTTCCGCAGCCAGGGTTGTGCACTCAGAGGCCAAGCTGAGCACTGAGAAGATTCCTGCCGGACAGAAACAGGAATTCAAGTTGCTTTTTACTCCCGTGAAATGTTCTACAATCACTGCTCTTTGATGAAATCCCCCTCCAATAACTTTCAATGCCCCTCAGGTCCCCTTAAAACTCAAAGAGTAGAAGAAATACCATGTACTTGCTTCTTATGTAAGAATTATTGAAAGCGGGTAGTATGTGTGTAAACACTTAACATTTAAAAAAAATAAATATTTATATTTTTTATTATCCTAATAATGAAAGATGTACTTGGTTCTCTTTGCTCTTGCATTGGGAATACGGTAAACACTATATTAGTATCAATAATCATTTAAAACATTGAAAAATATATATTCCGCCAGTTGCATCATTTCAGAGGCTCCTGAAAGGTGTGGAGTTTTGGGTTTGTTTTTTTTTTTTAATATTGAAGAACTAAGAGACTCTCTCCTAGAAAGAAAGGCTTTTAGTAAAATATAACTTCTGCAGATTGAAACAATATTACATATATATATATATATACATATATATTACTATTATATTGTAACTATCCTCTATCCTGAAGAAAACTAATTAACAGGACTATGTTTTAAAAGTTAATATAGGTTTTAATGTTCTCTAACCTGGAAGTGAAAAGTAACATAAAAATCCAAGATCTTCTCAAACATCGCCCTAAACTCAGTTAATTATACCTACGGGCATTAATTTGGCAAATCATCTTCCCAAGTTATTTTTTTATTCTTAATCAAATGTTATGTCAACTTATCAATCAAAAACAAGCCTTGAAGTAGCATATATTGACACCATTCTCTGTGTTTCCATAGCATTTCATGCTCATCAATAACACAGAATGTATCAAATTGTAGTAAATTTAGTAGTATACCTGCCTCTCTATCCTGATATATTAGCAACTTTATGAATGAAATGGAGAATAGTGCCAGATTATAGAAGGCCTTGAAAGTCCTACAGTGGATCTTTTATCGTATTTCATAGAGAAATGACATTATCAAGAGAATATTTCAATAATGTCACTCTTCTAGGGATAAAAAAAATATCCTGAGAAAGAAAAATATAGGAGATGCAGAAACAAAGAATAAGAAAATGAAGGATAGGATGGATGTGAAAGGATTTTGGAGAAAACATTTTTTAAAACTTGATTACTGTTTAAAGGAACAAGGAAAAGACTGAGACAAACTTCTAAACAGAGTGACTGGGAAAATACCCATGAAATATAGGAAGAGGAGAATATAGAAAAGATGTGACTTTGGAAGGAAAACACCGAGTTAGGTCAGATAAAGGCCGAGAAACAAAGAACTGGTGACCACGACTCAGCACAGGGCACCCAGGAACTTCTTGAAGGACAGATTGGCCAGTTTCGTTCAGGGGAGGTTGTGGTGGAAAGGGAGGGGACTCCAGAGAGGCTCAGGCATCAGAAAAAGGGGGTCAAAGGAGCAGAGAAAGATTCGGAATAATAGGATATTAATGGACATTTGGGAGATATTTATAATCCCAGGTGTTAGGTTAGAAACCATGGCGGCCAATTCCATTAAGATCTGTATCATTCTGAAGATGTAAGAATGGAAATGGAGATCAGTTGAGAAGGAGGAGAATGTGGACCTCACTGTGTGCCTTGTCTTCAGGAAATCGTATTAAAATAAGAAACGTCCACTTACTTTTTTATCCTAAAATAAGAAATCTGAGCAAATATTTCTCTGGACAAATATTTCAGCCTTATCTTAATATGGCCTTCAGATGAGATTACTTCATTGTTTAAATAACCCATAGTGAAATGCTGCCTGAATTTTACTACATTATGAACCAATAAAAAGAAATGTGAAACCCATCATTCATAAAAATGGGGATATTTATAATTTCAATATTGTGTTCTTAATATATTATCCCCCTTTAATGGAGCACCTCTCTAATAAATTCCAGGACTTCTTGGTATAATCTTTCTATAACGTGTTTAAAACATATAGTCCTTATTTGTCATTTGTTATTTTCTCTCCCTAATGCAAAAACAAACCAAGTATAGATTTCAAATCAGGGAATATGTCATAAAATTGATATCAACTCTGATAAATAGGCATGGGGCCTACATCTACTAAAAGTTATGGCTAACAAATAATATAAATCAAAGTATTAATAAATTAGCTACATAAAATGTTAACCTGAATAAAAACTTCTATGAAGAATTCAGGGTGAAGATAAAGTTGTTTAGCTCATCAATATGAAGAAAGAACCTTATAGTGATAAAATCCTTATTTAAGAGACCACTATTGATAGTGAACTCCCATTGACTATGGGATGCCCAGAGATTTCTCGTTCAGACAAGGAAACATCTGAAAAATAATTCTTTAATAGCATATACTCTAGCAATCTATTGCCTAAAAGAGGAATACCAAAACCTAGAAGACTGAAAAAGGAAAGCAAGAAAAAGGGTGAAAAAAGAAAAGGAAAAGAAAGGGGAGGTAGAGATAGTATTTTTTTTAAATATTTTATTTATTTATTTATTTTATTTATTTTTCTTTTTCTTTTGGCTGTGTTGGGTCTTTGCTGCAGCACGCAGGCTTATCTCTAGTTGTGGCGTGCGGGTTTTCTCTGTCTAGTTGTCTCATGCAGGCTGCAGAGCGTGTGGGCTCTGTAGTTTGTGGCACGCAAGCTCAGTAGTTGTGGCGCGTGGGCTTAGTTGCCCCGCCGCACGTGGGATCTCAGTTCCCCAACTAGGGATCGAACCCACGTCCCCTGCATTGCAAGGCCGATTCTTTACCACTGGACCACCAGGGAAGTCCCTGTAGTGTTTTTTATTAACAACAAATAGAACCAACAGAGCAAGTCAAGGAGAAATTGTACACAACAGCTACTGTCTAAACCTGAAATCATCTTTATCCCATACTGAGATGAACTACACTATGCACCAAATTCTTATATGGAGTTGTGATTAATAACATGAAAATTCATTCAGAAATACTGCTAAATTATTACATCAGCATGTTATCATTGCACAGCATTCTAATCAAAGGATACTAAAAGGAAAACTACAATTACTACCATGTGGGAATCCAGAAATAATCTCTGACATTTTTGAAAGAGATCCTTATAATCAAAAAGATCTTGAACCACTGTTTCAGATGATAAGAAAAGACTATAATAAGAAAGAAAGGTACTGTGTATGACCTGCTAGAGGTCTGAATTGTGACCTGAATTATTCATCTTTTTACATTTATAATTAAAAAGTATTTGTTTAAAAAAAATCCTTTTTAGCAGCAACTAAAGCATTTCATGTACCAGGAAAAGAAAGTGTTACAGTAAAGTTTACGTAGGGTAAAAAGTATAAGACGTTACCTCCACAGTTACTTTTATACTTAAAGAAACAGCTGAAGACAAAGTCTACCTAAAATTCACAGAGGAAGCTTTGATACTTGTTAACAATGGAAAAAGTAAATCAAAAAGAGATAGGAAGAAAAATAAAACTAGAACACAAAACTGATTTTTTTTTAAAAAGCAAAATGAGTCTAGGGTAAATGATATATGTTCTTCTCCTAAAATTATGGGCCATAGAAGGAAAAGATTGGCAAATTGATTTCATAATCTTTTGGAACAATGTAGGGGAAGAAAAGTAGAAAAAGGAAAGATACACTGGGTCAAAATAGCCGTATCAACAGAATATCCTGATATTTAATCTGTCAGTAATATTATTTCTTCTTTCTTTTTAGATAAAATTATATCTATGTGTGGGTCTAATAACAGAGCTTCAAAATACCTGAAGCATAATTCCATAACTAGAGTTGGGGATTTGAACAACTCTCTCATCAATAACTATAATAACTAGACAAAAGACATAAAAGATTTTAACAGTACTATCAACCAGCTTGACTCCACTCATATTTACAGAATTCTACACCCAAGAGTGACAAATATACAGCACAAGTGACATGGGATGTTTGCCAGGAGACATATGCTGGGCTGGACCATTAACAAAGTCTCAATAAGCATAAAAGGACTGAAATCATAGAGAATGTTCCCTGCCAAAATTAAAAACAAATCATATTTGAGTACTTATGAAAACCCTAAATACTTGGAATCCAAAGTACACATATCTAAAGAATCCATGGGCCAAAGAAGAAATCACAAGGGAAATTAGAGAATATTTTTTTAATGAAAGAAGATGAAAATACAGTATACCAAAATTTGTGCACTGCAGCTAAAGCAGGACTTACAAAGGAAATTTGTAACTTTAAATGCTCATGTTAGAAAAGAAGAAAGGTCTAAAATCAGCTATCTGAGTTTCCACTTCAATCATCAAGAAGAGATCAAATAAAATTCAAACTGAGTAAAAAGAAATAATAAAGAAAAGAGCCAAAATCAATGAAAAAGAAAAATAAACAAATAGAAATGAATGAAATGAATGCTGATGTTTTGAAAATACCAAGAGAACGGATAAGTCTTTATCTAGAGTGGTCAAAAAAAAAAAAAAGAATTCACAATTTAACAATATCAGGAGTATGTAGGAATGAATACATAACTACAGCTAGACATTAAAAGGAAAAACCAGTATTATGAACATGTTTGTGCTAATAATTTTACCTACTCATCTAATAGCTAGGAATCAATTGGTAAAATTTGCCAAAATAAAGGGAAAAAACATAAACCTTTAAATATACTCAGAGAAAGCATTTAAGCATTTGGCAAAAGTCAACAGTTATGATAAAAACCCTCTGCCAACTAGGAAGAGAAGGGAACCTCTTCAACCTGATTAAGAGATCTGTAATAACTAGAGCCACTATTACACTCAACAGTGAATACTTCAACTATTTCTACCCAGAATCAGGAATAAGCATCTCCCACAATTCTATTCAACATTGTACCAAGGTCCAAGGCACTACAAGAAGTAAAAAAAATTAAGTATTTTGGGAGTATATGACACAGGAGTATGTGAAACAGGCAAAACGCTACCATTATTTTGATAAACACTATGCTAATATTTTAGAAAAGTTAAACATACTTTTCCCATAAAATGCAGAAATCTCATTTCTAGGTGTTTGCCCAAGAGTAATGAAAATGTATGCCCACACAGAGCCTTGTACGCAATTATTCGTCACATCATGTGTAATACCCCAAAACTGGAAACAACCCAATCCCCAACAACTGGTTAATGGGGAAACACACTGTGGTATATCCATACTATGAAATGCTACTTGGTAGTAAGATAGAACCAAACATTAACACAAGCAACAACACATATAAATCTCAAAAACCTAAATATGTCCCTAGTTTTCTTTTAATGAGTCAACATGTTGACTGATCCCACTTTCAATTTACGATCACTGACCTCCAGAGGTCCGCGATCCTACCAGGCAATCAGGGTGTACTTCCCCAGTTCCTTCACCAGTCTCTCTCCCTTCAGAACCACAGCGCTCTTCCCCATCACCCTTGCAACTCATGACCTGGCTTCCCATTTCACTAAGAAAACAAAATCAGAGTCTAGCCCCCATGACCACGTCTACCCTTGCGTCTCAGTATGTGCCCATCAGCTCTACCTTCTCTCCTGACGCTACAGACCAGCAGTCAGTCAACCTGATGCACCAGGCACATCTGACCCACCGCCTATTTTTATAAATCCAGTTTTACTGGGACACATCCACACCTATTCAGCTATGTATTGTCTAAGGCTGCTTTAGTGTTATGACAGCGGATTTCAGGGTTTCAATAGAAACCTCAAATGTTTGCTACTCAGTCTGTCGCCGAAGGCGTTTGCTGACCCCGTGGACAAATCCACTGTGTTCTATCTAGCAAAGGCCAATCCCTCTGTTTCCTACCTCCCATCCCCTCTCACCGCTCCTGCACTTCTTCCATCTCTCATTTTTTCCTTCACTACTGGTTGTTTTCCACCAAAAATAAATGTGTGTGGATTGTCCCCCTTAGAAAAACAAAACCAAGAAACCCTCTCAGCTCCCATCCTCCCTGGCTATTTCCCCACCCTCCCCTCCTGTGGGCAGCTAACGACCTCCGATGAACGGCTCTGGGTCCCCCTCCTGTGTTCTCCTGAGTCACTCCGACCCGGCTTCCCTCTTCTCCTCACTCCATGGAGACTGTCTCTGTTCTGGATCCCAGTGACCCCTAGGCTGCTAAAGCCAAGGGCAATCTTTAGCCCTAACCTTGACCTACAAGCAGCTGGCCGGTCACTCTCCTCGCCTGGACACACCTTCTCCACTTGGCAGGATTCCAGGAAACCACTCACATAGATTGTTCTTCATCTTCTCAATCCCAAGGATTTAGCCCTGAGACTCTTCTACCTACACTCCACTCATCGCCTTACATACCATCTGCATCCTGACAAACTTTATATTCTGACCTCCAGTCCTGATTTCTCCAAGAAACCCCAGACTTGTACATCCACGTGTCTACCTGCTACCTCCACCTAACAGACATCTCAAACTCAGTGCATCCGGAACCAAGCTCCTGGTCCTCCCACCTTTTCAAACCTACTTGACCTGCAGCTCTGCTCACCTCCATTCATGGCAATTTCATCTCTTCAGTTTCTAAGCCAAAAACACCTTGAGGTCAGCCTTGATTCTGTTCTTAAATCCCACATGCAACACATCTGCACATCTTTCTCTACCACGTCCTTCATCTAATATGTACAAGCACCTGCACTACCGCCCCTGGCTCACACCATGCTTATTGCAGGCCTCCTACCTGCTTTGCTTGCTTCTACCTTTGCCCCCTGCCAGTCTACTCTAAACAAAGCAGTAAAGATAAGCACTTACAATTTAAATCAGATCAGTGCTCAAAAGCCCTCAGGGGCTTCGCACTGCACTCTGAATAAAAGCCCAAATCACCGGAATTCCTTAAGAAATATTCCATAGCCCACCCCTCGCCCTTGTTATTTTTCTGATCTCATCTGCTAATCTCCCTCTCTCTCACTGGACTCCTTAGTGTTCCCCGAATACCCCAGGCACGCTTCTGTCTCAGGGATTCTGCCCTGATCGTTCTCCAAGTACCCTTTCCTAACCCATCCTATCCTACCCTATCTTATGCACAGTGGTCCATTCCTTCCCCTCCTTCTTGCCTCTGTCCAACATCCCTTTCTCATCAAGGCGATTCCTGACAAGCAGGCTGCCACCCTCAACTTCCCATCCCTGTATCACCATCTTATATATTACAGGTTGTACTTATTTGGTGTCTGTTTCTTCCCAAGAGAGTATAAACTCACTGAGGCCGAGTTTTGTTTGTTTTTAAATCTATTTTATTAACTATTTATTCGCTATTTACTTTCTAACCATATCCCCATCTTTTTGCATAGCACCTAGCCCATAGTCAGCCCACAACAGATATTTGTGGAATGAATCCGAATGTGTCAAAGTGCTTTGAAAAGTGTAAAGCAATCTGTAAAGGAGGCATATGATGAACTCCTGAATGGGTGTTACGTTCATTTTTTTCAAGCCTCCAAAAACCCCTGGAGTACTTTTCCATCCATACTTGGACACGTCCACAGCGTACGTTCACAGAGGCTGGATGTGATGGGAAGTTGTCACAGCGAGTAGGCACAGAGCTGGAATTCAAACCTGGTTTCACTTTTAACCATTAACTGCTTTCCAGACAACAGGTCTGCTGGACGCTAAGTGACAGCTCACGGATTTTATATCAGAAGTCCTGCAGGAGACGGGCATTTACAGAGAATGTCCTTCGAGAATATGTCAGGGACTGGGGTGTCTCCAGAGAACCCTCGGAAGGCTGAAATTTCAATTTATATCACTACATGAGAATAAGATGCCTGTAATAAACCAAAAAATTTAGCAATTTGAGGGAAATGCGTGATATTTTTGACAAGTGTAAGAATTTAAATCTAGTTTTGGGGGTGTTTTATTCCCAGTACAATATACTACATAGTTAATTCTTCTTCCCTAAAGGATTACTCTATCAATTGTCATTGCTTCATTACAGATACACCACCTTTAGGATGAAATTTCTCACATTTTTTGCTTCTTAAGATATGGATTTGGTCTTTGGGGTTTTAGTTTGATGTAAATCACCAAATTTCTTATTTGGATAAAATTGTTATTTTCATTGGCACTTTCCTGGTTTCCTACTCTTTAAAATCTGTATTTTGTTTAATTCCCCCAGAAAGTCAGGAGGGAGATTTAAACAAGGCCTTTTTGATAATAGAAAAAATTAAATGCTGCAACTAATCAGTCACCAAGAGGTCGGGTACTTCACAGACTTACTGATAGAAGTTCCAGGTGATATTAAGAAAACACACACACACACATTAATGACAAGTTTTAAAACACTCCAAGCAATCAAAATTTGTTGTTACAATGTCCTTATTTTGAAGTTTATTCACTTTACCCATAAGAAAGGCTCTCAGACTTCCCTGGTGGCGCAGTGGTTAAGAATCCGCCTGCCAATGCAGGGGACACGGGTTCGAGCCCTGGTCTGGGAAGATCCCACATGCCGCGGAGCAGCTAAGCCCGTGAGCCACAACTACTGAGCCTGCGCTCTAGAGCCAGCGAGCCATAACTACTGAGCCCGTGCGCCACAACTACTGAAGCCTGCATGCCCAGAGCCCATGCTCCACAACAAGAGAAGCCACCGCAATGAGAAACCCATGAACCGCAACGAAGAGTAGACCCGGCTTGCCGCAACTAGAGAAAGCCTGTGCGCAGCAACGAAGACCCAACACAGCCATGAATACATGAATTAATTTAAAAAAAAAAAAAAGGAAAGGCTCTCGATTGTTTCCCCAACCCAAGACTATTTAAGCCCTATAGAGACATAATTTTCAAGTCTGGCTATTGGTGTTTCTATGTCACAGAGCATTAAAAATAGCGAACTGGAGAGCACAGCTAACCAGCCTTCCCTCTCTCTAACCTCTCTTGATGGTACAGTACACAATAACTAGTGTTTAGGAAGATGATGCAAAGTCATGTTTAAAAAGATAAATTCTATTACGTATTCCCTGATGAAGAGTATGAGACAGTATATGATTTAGAAAGACTTCTATCCAAATAGTCATTTGTTTCTAAGCTTGGCACCGTTGGGGATTTTAGCCTTCTGCTATCCATGAAAATCGCTTATTAGTAATTATTTCATGAGAGTCCAAGTAGGATGGATTAACTGCTTAAAATACCCGAAGGACACAAAAAGAGAAAACTTAGTTTAATTATAGAATGCCTAAACACGGAGAAAATCTAGTTCAATGTCAAGGACTGAAGGAAGTCTGAAAAAAAAAAAGGTTGCCATCAATTCCAAAACTCACTGTCTCAAAATCATTTGGTATAATTTCAAAAGTATACAGTCATTTGTATAAAGATGCAGCGCACTCTCGACCCCCCGAGAGAGAGGCTGGAACACGTTACCCAGGGGCACTCTGGCAGCACTGGCATCGGGGTTGATCCAGAAGGAAAGCCAGGACAGAACCACAATGAGCAGGGTTGGGGCGTAGACGCCCATCATGTAGAAGCCCACCTGCCTCCTCAGGGTGAAGATGACCTCCACGCACGTGTAGTACCCTGCCAGCGACAGACACAGGCAAGAGTGACACTCCCGCAACATCCAACCGCAAAATCACATCGTGCCCGTAAACTACAGGTCGCTTCTGCTTGAGGCAATTTCACAAAGTGAACTCCACGAGAAAAGGACGGGGGCTGGTTCTGTAAATATATATCATTTACGTGATCTAAGAGGACGGCACGATGAGACCTGTTTCACCCGACCTTCTGCAACTTCATTATGAGATTGACAAACAGACACCATATGCTGCTCTGGGATGGCCAGTCTCGGCTTTGAAGTCTTTGTTCCGAGATTTTGCAGTGACTTAAACTTCCCATTATCCTTGGCTACTCTGGGAGCAAAAGATCTCAAGAAGCCACTGGGAGCAGCAAATCAAAGCAGAGCAAGTCTAAAAAGAAACATCCCTGGATTACACATTGTCAGTATAATTTTCAGCCACGTGGACCACTTCTTATCTGGAAGGGATGACCATCTACAGGAGCTCATACGCATATTTACGCAGGAAATGTGAAGACAGTCTTGGGGGTAAACACTAGCAAGGGTAAGAAGTGAGTGTTCCCAGTCTATGCAGGTAAAAGTTAATAAAGGGCAAACATCTGACATCCCTCCCAAGTCTCCCCTGGTTCCACTCCAGGACCTCAAATGTTCTGGAATCGAGGGAAAGGGCTTCACTTTCACAGGCTGAGACTAAAGCAGACATTGCCCTTACACATCATTCTAGGGCTGCCATGATATCAACTGGTCTCTCAAATTAATCATAAATTATGGGCAGCCTCATAACAGCCTTTGCTGACTGGAGAAAGAAAATGAGTGACACAAATATCCTCCCAGCACTGGCATACAAGAGACGTTTCCAGATGTTTGAGATGATTTTTTTAAATGTTCAATTTAGATAAAAATGTCATTTCCCATTCAACAAAAGGAAGGTTATGCATGAATTCCAAAAAGTTAAAATATCTCCAGTTGTGTTCAACTTAAACTGTACAGAATTATTTTAAAATGTTGAGACAAATGAATGGACAGTGCGTAAATAAAATAATTATGGGGAAAAAGAAAATATTACTTTTTTACTGTGTTTTAGTTTAAAAAGTTGTATTTATCTAGTTTTCCTAGTTGGGAAGAAGGAATATATTTCTGATGCTAGAATAATCTTCATATTTATTCATTAATAGTATCTAGAGCAGTAATTGCACACAAATAGGGTCTTTAAAAGAATGGCTATTCTCATCCTTTTATCAAATAGCTTAGATTAGAAATCTATCCTTTTCCCAATAATCATCGATACCTCGGAGGGATTAGAAAAGATATTAGGACTAATCTGTAACAAAAATAAATAGTTGATTTGAACTGAAGTAAATTCTAATTATGCCAAATGTTTCCATATTATATCAAAATAAGACAAGCAATGCAGAGTATTTGTCTTTTCAAAATTTTAAGTTCATTAAAACTAGGCAATTCATTTAAATGGTGCACAGGTTCTAAAAAGATATGAAAGGCAAAACGATGGAAAATTCCCCTCCCTTTTAAGTGCCTACCTCTTATCTCAACTTCCTGCCTGGACAAACGAGCACATATGCTTCCAACTAACAACCATGTGCAAAACTTCCAAACTATAATCTTTCATAAGCCCATTCGCTGCAATTAAGGAGGCCCACAGCGTTTCCTACACGTGGTTCTGCAGTACCTTGCTTTCTAAGAGCGTCACTCCCTTAAGGTAACTTTACATTCACCTAGTGCCTATGAAATGGGGAAGAACACATACGTGCTTATTATGTATCTTTGGGAGCCTAGGTTGTCACAAGGATTATAACAATTTTCTATAAAGCTGCTCGCTTTCCAATGCATTTGCACGTCCCATCCACCACATTTAGATGACAGCCTAGTAACCGAGTGCTTCATCTGAAGTCACCCCCCCGGGAGCTTCCCAAGACGCGGATGCATTTAGCAGTAAAATATACGCTTGGATATCATAGTGATTTGCTCCATAAACTTTTATGAGAAACATTTCTTGATCTTTTTTGATTTCCTGGTACTGTTACATTTATGAGGGGCAGGTGGGCAGCTAATGGATATAAATGCTCATTGGCAAATTCAATTTACTTTCTATTTCCTGTGAGCTTTTATTTGATTATTATTCACTCAGGATTCCAATTTAAAGATTTTTCTATACTTGTGTACCCATATATTTCTCCACCTGTGTAATTTCTACAATTATAAATAAAACCCTAATTTTTAATAAAGTTAAAGCCAAATCACCATTTCGGATAATTTTGTACAAATTAAAGAAAATACCGGCCATCATTTTATGTGTTACTTTCTGTATCTTTTCCAGTACTCTACACTGTTAAGCATTCCATATATTTTGAATGTTCTATTTTCCTACATACATTTCTAAGTATTATCCAAACATTAAAATGTTTTCCTTATATCCATATACTGATTCATATAAATACTGACAAAGCATGTTTACTGAAATATAGTGCCAATTATTATTATGTTAGCCATGAGTTTTTTGTTACTTTCTGTATCTAATGAGATATGAGCGACTTATTTATGATAACTCGAAAAATACCACACACACAAAAAAATCTATGAAAGATTTACTTATCGTAAATCTTGAGTATATCCCCAAATACTCTCTACCACAGCATACCCTCTTAGTTCCTTCTTAGGACTAAAAGAATTATATTTACTTTATTTGCTTGCCATGTAAGAATATGGATCTGTAAAACAGCAGAGATCTGTCCTTTATTCACTGCTGAGTCCCCAAGTAGAGGCTTCTTTTTTGTTAAGACTGTTTTGATGTGGACCATTTTTAAAGTCTTTATTGAATTTGTTACAATATTGCTTCTGCTTTACGTTTTGTCCTTTTGGCCACGAGGCATGTGGGATCTTAGCTCCCTGACCAGGGATCGAACCCACACCCCCTGTATTGGAAGGCGAAATCTTAACCACTGGACCGCCAGGGAAGTCCCGAGACATTTTAAGTTCAGGGCTTAAAGGTGAAAAAATGAATAACCCCATGATTTTCAATACTATTACATGATTTTATACTACATAAAATTAGAAATAAAATTACTGGTTTTATTTTTCATCTCTAGATGAAGTTTAAAACTTCAGTAAACTCTATTTCAAGTTTCTCAAACAATTTAGAGACTATTCATTTTGAAATGTTAATCATATAATCTGGATGTGGGTAACTATTTTCCAAATATATAATAGTACTCACTGAACTCATAGGATTGTTGTGAGGATTAAATGACAGAATTCCTGCAAAGTGCTTAAAGCAATGCCTGACAGACAGCAAGAACTCAAAAAGCCATCTATTAAATGTTTCTACACATCAATCCTCCAAAAAACTTCTCTTGGCTTTCAAGTTTATTTTTTCCATTACTAGGTGAGAAATCCCTGAAAACTGTAGTCAGTCTCAATTTGCATGAGTCGTAGAGAAGAGACTGACTGTGCCCAGGTCACAGCTGACACTGATTTGCCCTTGACCTTCAGGAAGTCGTTGACCCTGCATCTCAGTTATTTTATGTGTTCAACAAAAGAGCTGGCTCAGCATTAGCCGAAAGATCACTTCCACATCTGACAATCAAGGTATCTACGATTTCTGCACTGAGTACTTTGATGGTCAAATTTTTAAGAGCTCTGTTTTTCCATTAAAAATTTTGATAATTCTTTCAGCAGTGTATTTGCTCATTTTGTCTCTTGTCCTAAAATACTATAAGCTCTACAAGAGAAGGGACTATTTATGTATAAATGTTATATAATCTGTTAATTTATTTGAAGGTCAATGACAACAGATGCTTAAACTAACGTTATCTCTATGTTGGCCCGTGTTGTATTTATTATTACAACAACGTAAGTATGCAACTATTCACTCTTTTATTCTAATCAACAGGTATGTTTTAAATCATATTTTGTCCTTGATGATGTCACGATGCAGCATTTTAGCTCAAACATTTCATCTCTGTAAATTTTCCACAATTTTATTTTTGCAAAGTCAACTTAAATGTTGCAATAAACTTAAACTTTAATTACATCTATCCCTGAGTATCTTTGTCATGATTTACTTCCTGATACAGAATTAGAATTTTGTGGTAATTTCCAAGTTAGACTGATTATGAGTGTGAATATATTGATCAAAAGTCAATCACCTTTTTATTTATATTGCTGAGGAAAACAGCACTATATTTAATAACTAGAGCCTTCAATAACCTAAACCTCCAGAGGAGACTCAAAGGTTGAATACTAATCATATTATGAAAGTTTGATCAGTGAGTATTGTATTTTCATTTCTGTAAAGCTTGATGTGATTTAATGAATGAGGTTAATTTGTTGAGCTTTCATAATTGGCTGTTCCATAATCTAGACCAAGAATATTATATGGCAAATTTTTACTCATGTCCAATTATTTCATGTGTTTACTGTTTCCTGCACAGCATAAAGATTAAATTTTTTGAAAGTTAAGAAAATGGGTCAACCAACATTGAAAAACTGCCCCAAAGACAGCAGACGAATATATATGGGTTACATTGTTTATATCCATAATGTTTGGCCCTAATATGAATCTTGTCAGAGCAGAATTTCTAGGCAACATCTAAGAAAACCACTGCCTGGAGAGTTCATATAAAATAAAAAGTTGAAAACCTCTTGTTATCCAGAATTACATAAAGAAAAGCAAAACTATCTAGTGATAAAATAAATTTTAACTTTAGTGGACGTAATTTTATGAAAGATTTAAATATATCAACATACAGATATAATGTTTATAAATACTGAATTTATTTTTTAACTAGTTTTCTCTGTTCTGTCCCTAGCATATTTTAATACTGAAACAAATCTTTGAAATAAGACTTAGTTTTGTTTAATTTAAAGAATATTACTTACCAGTGCCTTTATAGTATTTTGTACAGTTACCATATTCAATATCTTCCTTTTTAATATCAAATTGAGGCAAGGCAATTTTTTCTAATTGAACAGGATCCCCTGACTGCCAGATAAATCGTAAGTCATCAGTTGTGTAACCAACTATAAACAAAAATAAATAAAATATTAGTTTGAAATATAATTATTAACACTTCTTTAACATTTTAAAATCCAGATATTAAACACAGACATGGTAAAACAATAGGCCATTTTATGAAACTTTTGTTACACATGTAAAGAGGTAAAATCTATGGCCACTAATAAAAACATTAGCACAAAAGTTACAGATAATTAGCTTAAAGAAAGAACAAGCTAAAATAATCAGCATATGGCAGATGGTAAAACTCCTCGGGTGTCATGAACAGTAGTACATCTGTCTATGTCAGAATTCTGAACTGTCATCAATGAAAAAGTAGCAAATAAGTGATACTAGCTTTCTGAATGTATACATTTACAATCATGCAATATGCTACCTGGAGATTTTTAAAGAAACGTAAGCACCAAAATGGTTTTTTTTGAAGAATTCACTACCAACTTCCCTAGAGAAGTTGCATGGCCAGAGGAGAGCAATAAGACAGCCCCTCAAATGGACATCACTCCATCACTAGAGCCTCCTGGAACCCACATTGCGGGCTTAGGTAACCTGGCTACAATTCAAGGGCCCCATGGGTTTACAGCATGTTGTAGCCTACCGTTCAACTCTTACATGCCTATATTTTTTAAAGCCATACTTTAGTGTATCTAGTAATAGAATTGAATGTATATACACATTTGGAATTATTTATACAAATGCGTATTGACACACAGGCACACGTATATACAATACACACACAGACGTGTACATACCTACACTTACATCTGCAAAATCTCACATTATAGTTAGAAAGCAAAAAATATTGTTCAAATTTAGGATCCAGCTTCAGTAAATTAAACAACAACAACAAGTAACCACTAAGTAACTTTAAAGCATGTCATCAAGCAAGCACATACATTTTGTAAGGTGCTTCTTTGTAGGAATAGGTCACAGTATATGGGTATTCAGGCTGAAGATTCCTTCCATTAGTGTTAAGTTTTCAAGCTTTATTTCCTACTTTGATTTTCACATGACAAGCTTCATAGCAAATTAATTAATAAATATATTTTAGAGATAATCATTTCAATGACTACACCTGGTACCTCTTTTAGAAACTGAAAAATATATGATTCTAGAAACATAGAAAATCCAAAATCCAATTGTGTAAAAAATAAATTTTTTATAGATCCATAGAAAATGAATGTTTGGTAGGATTTAGATAATATTTTTCAATGTTTTCCAAATTTTCTGCTCTGAAAAATGTGGTTTTAACATTAGAAAAGTTATTAGGACATCATTTTCTCCTTTACCTTGCCTATATTACTAACTCAAATGAAGGTGGCGACTGGAATAAGTTAGAAGGGTACACACCTACACCTACGACAACTCAACTGAAATCAACTGGTAACAAAAGAACTCATAACTTAGCATACAAATTAATATAGTAAAAGGAAAACTATAATCTCCCTAAATAACTTATTCTAACGTCTATTTGTAAGCAAAAGCATTAGTTTCACCGTTATTATCTAAGATATTAGTAGCATGTACTGCCTAGAAATTTTAAGCATTTTTATCCCTATGGTGACTTAGGGTCTCATTTACATACAGCTCTCAAGTTGCATCTTGCAACGCTGTGTATCCATGGGAAACAAGGTCAAGTCCAAAGGGCACGAAAGAGTAATAGATAGCCTGAAAGCAGAAACAGACGTCTTAGAAGTTGTTTAACACATGTCTCTGTGATATACTGATTTTTAAAGGAAAATATGAATCTACAAATATTAGAAAAGAGTACCTCATGCTGACAAGGACATCTCCATCCCGAAAAATAAAGAGGAGGATATTTTCCTGGGTTACATCATGAAAATTGGCACTTTTTTCATTTGCAAAAAATAAATCAGGTTTCCACAGACACTTGTACATCGTGGGGTCCACCGTCAGGGCATCCGAGCCCCGGAAATCACTAGGCAGCTTCAGTCTGGGGTCGTTCCACTTCTGTCTCAGGAAGATGTTGACTCTATAATCCTGGGAAAATTACGTGTGCGTGTATGTTTACTGCCATTTTTAAGAATGCGTTCAGCACCAGAATGAAAAGGGTTCAATCATTAGCAGCACAAATACGTTTGCTCTTCCAGCACCAACAAGGATCACAACAGCTTGGTATAAAAAGCCCCTCGTGTCTTTCTAAGACTGTCTACAGACATCCTCTTAGCGCTTGCGAGTTCAAACGTCGTCATAGAACTTTACCAATAATTGCTTTACTGTAATACAAACACCAATTATACCAGGGGGTTAGTTGGTATTGTCAAAAAAGCACAGGAACTGCTAAATACTGCCATTATTCTTCTCCCAAAAGTAGGATACATTTTGATTAAAAATAGATAAGAAGCCAAGAGAAAATATTTCACTTGTCTTTTACTAAGTAGCAAACTACAAAAATTATTTATATGTATATAAAGCTACAAGGGGGTGCGGGAGGGAAGGATTGGAAGTTTGGGGTGAGCAGATGAAAGCTGTTTATCCATAGGATGGATAAACACCGAGGTCCTACTGTAGAGCACAGAGAACTACATTCAGTATCCTGGGATAAACCATCATGGGAAAGAATATGAAAAAGAGTGTGTATACAAGTATAACTATATCACTTTGCTGTACAGCAGAAACTAACACAACATTGTAAATCAACTGTACATCAATAAAAATAAAATAAAAATAGAACTACATATATGTATAAAACACATACTTTATACTTGAGGAAGAAAAGGAAAAATTATCCTTGCCTTCTCATACATGTAAATGATTATACAGAGGTAGTCAAAAAACATTTGGATTTTGCCAAGCAGATGAGAGTACATGAAAAATTTGTAAATGTTATATTCAACTACAGTAGGAAAAGGTTTTGAAATCCACTAAACAGCTGATTATTTTATTTCAGTTTTTTGCCTATCTCCAAAGTTTTAATTGTAAAACTTTGTAAAAGTTGGATTATATCAAGACATGTACATTCTAAGAATATATGAACCTAGAAACACGTTTAATACCTTAATACATTTTATATTTGCCAGTGAAATGAGATTCTGGCACACATTGGGTTATTGGGGTATATACCGTCAAAAGCAGCATTGTGGCATTATGCTCAGGTTTTTTGATTTTAATTTTATACACTGAACTCAGAATATGCACCAAAGTGCTCAAGGCATAAATGACATTGGGCTTCAGCAGCCTTATTTTCAACCATTCAAAATTCACAAAATACTACCTATCCATGGCCTTTTGACATGATCAAAATGAATCAGATCATAAACTTCAAATCAAAATCCAAATATTTAAGTAGGAAGAGATGATAGATTATCTTTCTTTAAATAATAAGACCTAACATATTTATATGAAACATAAATGTGCACATTTTATTTATGTATAAAATATAAAATAAAGCATAAGCAATGCGCGGTGACTCTAGGAAAATTTGAGGAATTCACTTTCTCTCTCCTATGATGTTCAGATTCTACAATAGTAATCAGAGGAGGGTAAGGCACATATTGATAATAAATATTTACTGAACTACAGACAGTGAAGTAAGATTTAACCTACCTACATCTAACATCTAAACTTGATGTTTATAAAAACTGCAACACATATAACACAACATTGTAAATCAACTATACTTCAATTAGATACATGTTTAATAAATAAATAAACTTCAACACATAATATAAATTGATTGTTAAAAATCATACGCAGACGGTCTTGAAGCGCAAAAGTCAAATAAATTAAGAATTATGGAAGCTGACACTGAACATATCTGTACCACTGGCAGGGAAAACAAAAATAACATTTTCCTAATCAAACGAACATGGAATCAAGGAGGACGTGAAGGAGGCCTAGGACCCTGGAAGACGAAGACCTGCACTACACAGCTCCATTAACTTTTTGTCAAATATACACATATCCTACAATTCATAATGGGACTTAAGTGGTTACCGCATATCTGATTGTGACAGCTAAAGAAATTAGCTCAAAACATGTCCAGGACATAGGCCTATCAACTGGTAAGCCTTCCAGTGGCCACAATGCTGCTTCCTGACCAAAGTTTTTCTCACCCCAGAAAAACATGCATGGCCCCCAACTTAATACACCATAGATTTGATCATTTTCACATAAAATTCCTATTATGCTAGCTTCGCTAAAGCGCATGGTTGATATCTCCTTGCCATTACTTTGAGCACTTAACAGTATCCAATTCCAAATTATTTGCTAAAAAGCTTCCCTGTAATGATCAGCCAAAATGAGTGGTATTCTAAAATTATATACAGTAAAAGCTATTCTATTACCCTCTTATAGCTACTGTTTCTTATGCAGGTAAATCATCAAATACTACATCTTTAAGCTGTGGCATTTGAAATACGCATTCACGGTATTATGATAAAATACTGTGTCCTAAGGGACAGATGAGGTTGCCGATTTATCTTTTATAAGCTTATTATTAAAGCTACGGTCCCTTATTTTGGTCAATAACCATGACATGAAAATACCGAAGATGAATTTTTCTTTAATTTTTCATTTGTTTATCCAAATATAACTATAATATCTTTGTATAGGTATTTACTACGTGCTAGGCATATTTGGCCTAAGTGCCTTACAAAAATGTGTCTATTTTTGAAAGTTTATACTATGAAAATGGTCTCTTGATGCTCGTAAATGCTTCCTATTACTGGGAAGTACAAGGTAAGCCTATTGTCATGTTTTCCTTTTTGTCTGGCAGCGAGGGAACTGAAAGCTAAACCCTATAGCTAATTGAATGAATGTGTAGCTCACATCCTGGTATGACTATCATTGTACGGCTCCTGCACATTTAGTACTATTTCAATTACTTCATTGTATTTTTGCTATTATTATATACTGTAAATCCTCTCCAGAAATAGGGGGCTGGATAAAAAAATAAATAACAGTTGAGACACTGCCATATACTGACAAGACTCTTTCAGTATTATTTGGGCACAACTCCCAAGCAACTTTACCAGTGTGGCTTCTAAAATCTGGATGCTTTGTTTTAGCCTAATATTATGTTTTATTACTTTAAAGAGGGTGAGAAATATGTATAGAGATAGAAATATTAAGATCTCATTGGTATTCTTTATCTAGACCCAAGCAACTACATTTTGCTTCTTAGCAATTAATTTCTAAAGACATTATATCAGTATTTTTTTAGTATCAGCAAGATATCTGACAGGAATTAAAGCAACGCTAACCTTTAACTTCAGCATATTTTGCATAATTAAAAAAGAAGCCATCTTACAATGTTTGGGGTGGAACTTCAGGAACTAAGCCTGCATTATGTCGAGCTCCCCTCAAAATCTCCACACACGCACACATTCTTTTGGGAGCGCTGTTCTACTTCCCACCTATTTCCAAAATGCAATGGTTAACTCATCTAAAACTGTATAGTAAAATTATTTTTCTTTTAAAATTTTTATAGCAATTGCAATAGTGTTTTTCCACGTGAAGTCCATTTTTCTAAATTCTTCTTGAAGTCTAATCAATGTTTCCACTCCATCCCAGAATATATCCATGTCATTTATCATTTATTAAGTTCAAAGCATTTTAATCAGCTGAAAGCTGATGAAAGCCCTAGATAGTGTCAGAGACCTTGACAAAATAAACTGTCTGTGGGAAAAATTACAAAATTACAAATGATACAAGAATGTTTTAATCTACAGTCAACCCTCTTTTTATTCTATATGTCTGAGACAGGCTGGGACCTGGGACCTGGGACCCTTTGCTGCAGGGCTTGCACCTGGACACACGTTTCCTGCAGCCATAAAGAAGCTACAAGGGACTAAAAATAACTGACAACAGCAAATGGAAATGGGGGTGTGGAGCAGTAGGAACTCTCATTGCTGCTGGGAATCAAGATATTACAGCTGCTTTGGGAGACAGTGTGTCAGTTTCTTACAAAACTAAACATACTCTTATCGTATGGCACTCCTTGGTATGTACTCAAAAAAGCTGAAAACTATGTCTACACAAAAACCTGCACATGGGTATTTATTGTAGCTTTAGTTATAACTGCCAGAACTTGGAAGCAACCAAGATGTCCTCCAGTGGGTGATGGATTAATAAACTGTGCTCCATCAGACAGTGGAATATTATGCGACACTAAAAAGAAATGAGCCGTCAAGCCATGAAAAGACATAAAGGAACCTTAAATGCACATGACTAAGTGAAAGAGGCCAGTCTGAAAGGGCTGCATACTGTATGAGTCCAACTATAATGGCATTCTGGAAAAGGCAAAACTAAGGAGACAGTGAGAAGATCAGTGGTTGCCAGCGATTAGGGGGAGAGAAGAACGAACAGGCAGAAGACAGTGGTTTTCCAGGGCAGTGAAATTCTTCGGTTTGATACCCTAATGGTGGACACATGTCATCATATGTTTGTCAAAGCCCATCAAATGGACAATGCCAGGAGCAAACCCTAATCTAAACTCTGGATTTTAGGTGATGACGTGTCCATGTAGAGTCATCGATTGCGACCAAAGGACCACTTTGGTGGAGTAAATCCATAGTGGAGGAGACTCTGCACGTCCAGGGGTAAGGGGCTTACAGGAACTCTCTACGCTTTCTACTCATTTTTGCGGTGAACCTAAAACTATTCTAAAAAATAAAGTCTACCTAAAAGAAGGAAATGCAAAACATTCTGTAAACAAAAGGAAAGGGAATAAATAAAAAGTTAAAAAATCAGCCAAAATTTGGAGACAGGCAAAGAGATGGCCCTTTCGATATCACACTAAATGCTATCTAACAAGCCCACCTAAGGGTTGTATGAGTCTCTAGGAAAATGTAACTTTGTTTGGCTTGCCGTTTTCTATGGATTAGGGCCCAGACGCTGTACAATTATGTCATTTCAAGAAGACTGTTAAATTACAAATCATTTCTGTCAGGTAGGAAAGACATTCCCAAAGGTATGCCTTTATCGCCCTGTGGAACATTAACAAGTATATCTAATTTAGCAACCTAATTGCAGCATTCTTTCTCTCCAGTCTCTTGAATTCTCCACTGAATCAGCTTTACTGTCTGGCTGGTTCCCTCATTAATGAGTTAAATAAATCACTGACATGTCCTTACAATATTCATGTTTCTAACTTTTTAAAAATTGTGCTTTGTTCTCAAAACATTACATATAGAATTACCATATGATCCAGCAATTCCACTCCTAGGTACATGCCCAAAAGAATTAAAAGCAAGAGACTACAACTGATATTTGTACACCCTTTTTCATAGCAGCATTATTCACAATAACCAAAAGGTGGAAACAATCCAAGTGCCCATCAACTGATGAACGGATAGACAAGTGTGGTGTATACATATACGCTGTGGAATATTATTCAGCCATAAAAAGGAATGACATTCTGATACATATTACAACATGAATGAACCTTGAAAACACTACCCAAAAAAATCAAGACTAAGAAAGAGTTTGTCCAATATTACTACCTAGAGAAGGAACGCAGGGGAAAAAATAACCCTGGGGAGGGTAAGCATTTAAAGGGCTGGCTTTCTCAGAAGTCTGAGAAAAAGAAGAAAGCCCTGAGAATGTGATTTCACCAAACCAGAGTCAAAAGCTTTAAGATGGTCAACAGCAATAAATGCCATCAAAGGTCAAGTACAATCAAACTGAATACTTTCAGCAAATGAGGGAGACACTGATGATTTCAGTAAAACACTGTGGCATATAAAAGCAAGATGACACAGAATTAGGACGTGAACAACGTTTCCTATCTATAAGATGAAGATAATAATGATACACCCACAACACAGGGTTTTTATCAGGAATAAATGAGAAAACATATGTAAAGCACACGAAGTTCATCTGGCTACATTAAGCACTAAGCAAGTATCGATATTTTGTCTTATTATTGATAGTATATATCCTTAATGTTGTTATTCTTTTATAATGTTGGTAATAGTGGTGAATAGGCTTTTTGCCTCAAAAAAAAAAAAAAAAAAATCAAGCCTATACCGTAATTCATTGGGTTTGCTCTGTACTGTGATCAATCTACAATTATTCTAAACGGTAATCCATTTCTAGGTCACAAATCTTGAAACTGCTTTGAGCATCTCCTGAAATGAACTCTTCTTGCTTTCAGCTGCATTGATGTAAGCTCAATATACCATAAGCTTTGAGTCTCTACTGAAATCCTTTTTCAAATTTTATTTCTGAGTAGAACTCCAGTTGTATTACAATGAGCATCGCTGAAAAACTGGAAATCAGTTACTTCATTGTATCATTCTTGGTCATTACATCTTATTATCTCATTAGGAAAGTGCTTCCAAGATGCTTTTCTATTAGTTATGTAGCTACAGAGTATTATATTCAATACAAGTTGCAGCACACTGATGCATCTTTTAAGTGTTTAAAAATTTCACAATTTAAATTAATAGCTTTGGCTTAACATTCATTAAAAGATAAAAGATTATTAATTAGTATGCTTTGGTTCATGTTTTATGGGCATTTCTAAATAATTGCTACTTATTGGCATTTCAAAGGCTCTGTATTTAGATAACTAACTTAGAAACCTATTTAATTTCATTTTCATTTATTCAATCACTATACTTATAGCTCTATCATTTATTTTGCAATGAACAAATTCCCCTCAGAAACAGACCTCTTTTATCACTGGGAAATTACTTAATTGTTTTGAAAGAACTTGGTGACAAATACTATCATTATTCATTCCAAATAGCACACTAATAGTCATGATCTGGAAAATGGATGTTCTCCAAGATTTTCAGTACCAATTAACACCCAAATTACACTACTTCTTCAAGGCAATAAAATATTTCACAAGAAGACATTAAAAATGGTTAGTTTCATTAATGATATTTTAATATTAAGAACTGTTCATCTATATTTTGTGTTGCTGTCAGGATACCTCTTCTGGTTACTTGTAATTTTTACCTAACTCTCACATATGTGATGTTTCCTCATTTGATTTCTTTACACTACGATAAAAAAAAATGGCGTTCAAGGAAATAAAGAAGATCAACTCTCATGGCATCTGGCAGCATTATAATTAAAGTTCTGTCAACAGAGCTGTTATAAAGCCTGGTGTGAAAAGGATTTAAATTTAGTCATTAGCGAGGTTAGAAATTTCATGTAAGAACTGCAAGCTAACAAAATGTCAGTAAAAATTCTTAGGTTATGCTTTATCTATTTTTCTCCATATGTCATTTTTAAGAGTTTTTAGTTAAATACTGTTTAATAACACCTTATGAATATTTAAATTTTTCTAGACCTATGTCAACATTCCACTTTTATTAGGGGTGCCTGCTAGGTGATACAATGCGACCACCCTAAACTATAAACTGCATGAGTTGCAGTCTGCTGGACTGGATATTTAGCAAGTGCCCAACATATTTCTGTTAAATACAGAAGTGAAGAAATAATTTCTATGACATTTTGACAGGTTAGGATATTTGGCTAGCACTGTTTACACCATTAATTTAATTCTTCTGTACCAGCTGATAATGACAAATTTTGGAAGGAGAAAATAAAACTGGGACATTTCTCATCCTTCCTTCTTGTCTAAGACAGTTGACCCTTGTACAACGCAGGGTTAGTAGTGCCGACCCGCCATTCAGTCAAAAGTCCGCGTGTAACTTTATTGTGTGCCCTTCTGTATCTACGGATTCAACCAACTGCTGTAGATCGTGTAATACTGTAGTACGTATACAGTACTATAGTGATAAAAATCTGTATAAAGTGGACCCGTGCAGTTCAAAAACATGTTGTTCAAGGGTCAGCTGTACAATGCTCTCACTTATGATGTCTTATCACCAGTGCTTCTGAATAATATAGCTAGGATAAATAGGATAGAGAGTAACTTAGTAAACTAAGACAAGTTGTAAGGAAAGACATTTAAAGTTACATATAGAAGAAAATATATAAAATAAAATTGTTTTAAAACAACAAAGATAAGTAATTGCCAAGAACTAGAATTAAGCTCTTTTAGCTGATCCCAAATATGATTTTCTTCTTGAACAAGTCATGCAGCACAAAGGCACAGAAAGTTTGGCAGGATCATGAATCATAGCGCGACAATAATTCAATATAATTACAAAGCGTGTCTACACCAAAGAAAATGGATTGTATAATCAGGCTTTTATTTCCATGAAAGAGTTCTTACGTACTTCTGATGAGGTAAAATGTCTGTGTACAGATCGTTACAATAAACCTAATACCTAATTTTCCACCACAAGTGCAACAGTTCACATTTTCAATTCTAAAAACCAACTGATGTAAGCCAAAGGTAGGAACTGAACGGAAAAATCAACAAATATTTTCAGTATGACCATAGAGCAGATGTCACCTCGCCTCTAACAAACCATTCTTCTGTTTTGAAGGTCTTATTTCAGTAGTCACCAGCAGTAGCATATAAACTGATACAGTAAGTGACTGCTGTACCAACTTCAAATGAGGGTGATTACATTTATCTGATGATTTGGGTAATGCTGCTATTAAGTCAGTAAATATCACTTACAGCATTAATAACAATGTCTTACAGAAATGGAAGGTGGCAGAATGCAAACGAACCCACAGACATGAGAAATAGGAACCATAAAGCTAAAAAATGAGATTATGAAACAAGCTGAAGGAGCACATAACCATGGAGGCTGGAAGGGCTTAAGGAGTATTAATATGGCTGTGACATTGTTTCTTCCGCTACACAGCTACAGTGTGTGAACAAATGTGAGATTGCTTTTAGTTTAGCGAGTTAGCCTCTGAATTATGTCCATGCCAATCTCTCACTTCGTCCCAGCTTACCCTTATACACTACCGAATGTAAAATAGATAGCTGGTGGGAAGCAGCCGCATAGCACAGGGAGATCAGCTCGGTGCTTTGTGACCACCTAGAGGGGTGGGACAGGGAGGGTGGGAGGGAGGGAGATGCAAGAGGGAAGAGATATGGGAACATATGTATATGTATAACTGATTCACTTTGTTATACAGCAGAAACTAATACACCATTGTAAAACAATTATACACCAATAAAAGTGTTAAAAAAAATATCCTCTGAATTAGAAGACAAATAAGCAGGAAGGAATGTTTTCCAAACAGAATTGGCTAAAATGTCCTTACAGCAGTGTTAATGTGCATCACCTCCATGGCTTCTTTGTTTGGTAATGAACTTTATACACTGGAGGAAAGGGCTGCCCTCCTCCTTCAGAAGTTGCCCCACCTCTGTCTGCAGTTCCTCACGCTATGCCCACCCCAAGCTCTGTGTTCTACATTATGTTTTCTGGAGTAAGCAACTGCCAGTTAAAGTAGAAAGATCTGAGCTGCAGAGGAAAGCTCTGGGCAACACTGAAGCTTCCAAATTTTAGGACTTCCTTTATTTCAGCAAATCTTTATAGGGGAAATTTCCAGGGGGCTCTTCATAAACAAAACCACAACTGTACAGTGACGCTACTAACAAACATAAATGGTTCATTTTCTTTAGGATGAGATTCTATCCTGATAGTACGTTAATTTGCAAATGCATGACAACCAGTGAACCATTCCTAAGAGTTACTATGCCAGGCAAAATACTGTTGCTTTATTTCTATAGTTTTTTCACTCTTTTTAGGGTGCAACACATTAAGTACACAACAGATTCCAGCACAAGCCTGTCTGATATCACAACTTACCCACTATTCATCATACTGTTTCTATGAACATATATCTTATATTTAGACAAATCTAAGGCTCTCTGCTTTTCCAACCTCTTTTTTTGGAGGCATCTTTTTATTTGTTTTCTTTTGTTTTTAAGAAATAGGCTATCTGGCTATTATCAAAAAGCCAAGAGATCTAACACAACACTGTAAATCAACTATACTTCAATAAAATTTTTTTTAAAAGACAAGAGATAAATTCTGGTTAGAATGTAGAGAAAGGGGAACAATTGTACACTATTAGTGGGAATGCAAACTGGTACAGCTACTATGGAAACCAGTATGGAGAGTCCTTAGGAAATTAAAAATAGAACTACCATATGATCCAGCAATCCCACCTCTGGGTCTATACCCAAAGGAAACAAGATATCTAGAAGCGATGCTTGTATTTCCATGTTCACTGCAGCATTATTTACAATAGCCAAGGCATGGAAACAACCTAAGTGCCCATCAACGGATGAATGAATGAGGAAAATGTGGTATATATATACATATATAGTGGAATATTATTGAGCCTTAAAAAAGAAGGAAATACTGTCATTTACAACAATACGGATGAACCTGGAGAGCGTTATGCTGAGTAAAATCAGCCAGACAGAGAAGGGCAATTACTCCATGGTATCATTTATATGTTGAATCTTAAAAAAAAGTTGAATTCATAGAAACAGAGAGTAGGAAAGTGGTTGCCAGGAATTTGGGGGTATGGGCAATAGGGAGAGGTTGGTAAAACGTATAAACTTTAGGTTGTAAGATGAATAAGGTCTGAGGATCTAATGTGTAACATGGTGACTGTAGTTGATAACACAATTGTGTAACTGAAATTTGCTAAGGGAATAGAACTTAAATGTTCTCATCAAAAGAAAAAAAGAGATAATGTGGATATGCTAATTAACTTGATGGGGGAAATCCTTTCACAATGTAGAGGCATATCAAATCATCACATACACTTTAAATTTCTTACAATTTCATCTGTCAGTTATACCTCAATGAAGCTGAAAAAAAATAAATAAGCCCTGGAAGGAAAAAGAAAGAAATAACTGCTCTCCATACCTGGACCCTCTTAGTTACCCTGCTGAGTCATCACTATTATTTCTGACTGGTGTCTTGTAACAAGTAATGAAGAGCAAGCTTGTCTTAGATACATTTTTTTCCCTTAGAAGACATCGTAATGTTATCTCTACATCGAGAATAGCTTGTACCTTTCCTAACTATTAAGCAACAAGGTATTAGGGCATCTGTTTTTGGAAAGACTGAGCAAATCTATAAAATATGACAGCCTTAAAACACACATCTATAAAGCTCTGTCTTATAGGTATGTATGTATGAAATAAACACTGCAAAAGCAAAAAATAATTCTTATGATAAAATGGAACATTTAAGTCTATTTGATGAGTATGGTTCCAATTCTGAACCTTTAGGCTGTATCTTCACAACACAAAGGGAAAGGCAGGTTATTTCATCAAAAGAAACAGTAAATATAAATAATTTGGCTCCTCTGCATAAAGGTCTCTAAAACTGACAAAAATAACCCTTTACTATTATAACATTATTTGCTCTGTTTTTTAACCAAATAAATGTTCAACATGAGTCTATTGTTTAAATTTGTTTGCCAATTCTTTTATGGCTACATGGACTCACTTTTTGCTAGACAAATAGCAGAATTTATTTGTTCATTTATTTAACCAGTATTAGTTAATAATATGACATTATTTATGTGTTCACTAACTGAGGGCCTATAGTCTCCTCACTTCACAGGAAATGAAGAAGTTGAATACATTTTTCCTGACTTTAAGGAGTTAATAGTCCATCAGAGAACAAAAGGAAAAGACACAAAAATAGCTGCATTACAGTCAAGAAGCAATCTGGTTTAACAAACAAACAGGTGATAGAGCTGAAAGACCTGGATGGAAAAGGGGGCACAGAGTGAGTGGGAGTAGCTCAGAGTAAGAGACCCTGATTACAGACGAGAGATGGAGGTTAGAGGCAAGTAGCGGAGACAAAGACGCTGCTGAAAACTGATAAGATCCGGTCCCAGCAACGGGTGCTTTGGGCTTGCTACCGTGCAGAGCGGGCAGGAGGACAAGAGAAGATTATGTGAGATGGTACTTCCTGAGTTGGGACACGTATATAGCCTTCATGCAAATGAGAAAAAAAATCCCTGCATTAGTTGTCCTAAAATGCAAGATAGAGCTGGGAATGTTTCCCACAGGCTGAAACACCTCGACGGTGGTGTTTCGGGATTAGCGTAATGGTGCCATGAAAGATAAAACAGGGTACAGGGAAGAGTAAAGAGACCAAATAGATCCCCTGAAAGTTTCACCTTGAGAAAATGAAATTTCTCACTCTTGTTAAGTGAAGTGCTTAGATAAACTAGTCATATTTTCAAATGATGAGGGCTACCCTTGTCTCCTGAGTGATATACGGTTTTCTGTCCTTATTTCAGAGCTGTCTTCTAGTGATCTATACTGTATCAGACATACAGCCATTTAGGTGAACTAAAGTCACTGCAAGTGAATTTTGGACTTGATTTCAAACTCTTTAATTATCCAAAATATCTACACACTCTCTAAAAAAATCAAGTACTCAGGGCTAAAGACATAGTTCTATAAAAAATAAATAACATCTTCCTCACAGTTAATATATTATATTCTTATATTAATTAATATAAAATAGGTGTCATAATTTAAATGCAATATACAATTGCTTCTGTAACACACTATGCTGCTCTTAGGAATAAGGGAAAACATATTTAAAATCATTCTTTCTCTGGTCTGAGATTTTCCCTGAAAAACTCTACTGTGTTCTAACCATTGCTATTAGGTTTTTAATCCAAACCTTATATTATTCCTTAAGAAAAATACAAGTATCTCAAGAAAAAAGATACCCAAAAAAAAACCTCATTAAGCTTTCTTTCTCCCATCTAGAGTATCATTTCAGCATGTGGTTTTTCAAAAAGGGTACAAATCTAATATGTTAAAATATTAATAAGCAAGTGGACTGTACCCAATGTCTTCTAAAAGCTGAGGGGTAATTGCATCACACGTCGCTCAGGGCATCTGCTAATCACCCTCCACAGACATCTTTGTCCCTAACGCCCAACTCACCCTGGATGGCAGCCCCACACCAAGCCTCCCTTCTCTGTTCCTTTCTCTCTTTTCTGTCCCTTCTTTCTCTTCCTGGCCCTCTCCTTGCCCTTTCTT